>NC_044040.1:215162603-215448832 GCF_901765095.1 Microcaecilia unicolor | reverse complement strand
ATCACTGAGGGACCCACCCCACAATAGCCAGGCCCCCTGCAACCAGTCACAGAATCTATGACAAGGCAGAATTGGTCTGTAGAGCCTGAGCTTTCTACTACTACTACTACTTAGCATTTCTATAGCGCTGCTAGGGTTACGCAGCGCTGTACAAGTTTAAACAAGGGGAAGGACAGTCCCTGCTCATTAAAACTTGGGGACCATGGGTCAATTTTAGCAGACAATGGAAAAGGTGCCAGTACTCAAATGCGAGGCCACCCTTCAGGGGTGGGGTGATCACTGAGGGACCCACCCCACAATAGCCAGGCCCCCTGCAACCAGTCACAGAATCTATGACAAGGCAGAATTGGTGTGTAGAGCCTGAGCTCTTCCATTAAAACTTGGGGACCATGGGTTGGTTTTAGCAGACAATGGAAAAGGTGCCGGTACTCAAATGCCAGGCCACCCTTCAGGGGTGGGGGTGATCACTGAGGGACCCACCCCACAATAGCCAGGCCCCCTGCAACCAGTCACAGAATCTATGGCAAGGCAGAATTGGTCTGTAGAGCCTGAGCTTTCTACTACTACTACTACTTAGCATTTCTATAGCGCTGCTAGGGTTACGCAGCGCTGTACAAGTTTAAACAAGGGGAAGGACAGTCCCTGCTCATTAAAACTTGGGGACCATGGGTCAATTTTAGCAGACAATGGAAAAGGTGCCATACTCAAATGCCAGACCACCCTTCAGGGGTGAGGTGATCACTGAGGGACCCACCCCACAATAGCCAGGCCCCCTGCAACCAGTCACAGAATCTATGACAAGGCAGAATTGGTGTGTAGAGCCTGAGCTCTTTCATTAAAACTTGGGGTCCATGGGTCAATTTTAGCAGACAATGGAAAAGGTGCCATACTCAAATGCCAGACCACCCTTCAGGGGTGAGGTGATCACTGAGGGACCCACCCCACAATAGCCAGGCCCCCTGCAACCAGTCACAGAATCTATGACAAGGCAGAATTGGTCTGTAGAGCCTGAGCTTTCTACTACTACTACTACTTAGCATTTCTATAGCGCTGCTAGGGTTACGCAGCGCTGTACAAGTTTAAACAAGGGGAAGGACAGTCCCTGCTCATTAAAACTTGGGGACCATGGGTCAATTTTAGCAGACAATGGAAAAGGTGCCATACTCAAATGCCAGACCACCCTTCAGGGGTGAGGTGATCACTGAGGGACCCACCCCACAATAGCCAGGCCCCCTGCAACCAGTCACAGAATCTATGACAAGGCAGAATTGGTGTGTAGAGCCTGAGCTCTTTCATTAAAACTTGGGGTCCATGGGTCAATTTTAGCAGACAATGGAAAAGGTGCCATACTCAAATGCCAGACCACCCTTCAGGGGTGAGGTGATCACTGAGGGACCCACCCCACAATAGCCAGGCCCCCTGCAACCAGTCACAGAATCTATGACAAGGCAGAATTGGTCTGTAGAGCCTGAGCTTTCTACTACTACTACTACTTAGCATTTCTATAGCGCTGCTAGGGTTACGCAGCGCTGTACAAGTTTAAACAAGGGGAAGGACAGTCCCTGCTCATTAAAACTTGGGGACCATGGGTCAATTTTAGCAGACAATGGAAAAGGTGCCAGTACTCAAATGCGAGGCCACCCTTCAGGGGTGGGGTGATCACTGAGGGACCCACCCCACAATAGCCAGGCCCCCTGCAACCAGTCACAGAATCTATGACAAGGCAGAATTGGTGTGTAGAGCCTGAGCTCTTCCATTAAAACTTGGGGACCATGGGTTGGTTTTAGCAGACAATGGAAAAGGTGCCGGTACTCAAATGCCAGGCCACCCTTCAGGGGTGGGGTGATCACTGAGGGACCCACCCCACAATAGCCAGGCCCCCTGCAACCAGTCACAGAATCTATGGCAAGGCAGAATTGGTCTGTAGAGCCTGAGCTTTCTACTACTACTACTACTTAGCATTTCTATAGCGCTGCTAGGGTTACGCAGCGCTGTACAAGTTTAAACAAGGGGAAGGACAGTCCCTGCTCATTAAAACTTGGGGACCATGGGTCAATTTTAGCAGACAATGGAAAAGGTGCCATACTCAAATGCCAGACCACCCTTCAGGGGTGAGGTGATCACTGAGGGACCCACCCCACAATAGCCAGGCCCCCTGCAACCAGTCACAGAATCTATGACAAGGCAGAATTGGTGTGTAGAGCCTGAGCTCTTCCATTAAAACTTGGGGACCATGGGTTGGTTTTAGCAGACAATGGAAAAGGTGCCGGTACTCAAATGCCAGGCCACCCTTCAGGGGTGGGGGTGATCACTGAGGGACCCACCCCACAATAGCCAGGCCCCCTGCAACCAGTCACAGAATCTATGACAAGGCAGAATTGGTCTGTAGAGCCTGAGCTTTCTACTACTACTACTACTTAGCATTTCTATAGCGCTGCTAGGGTTACGCAGCGCTGTACAAGTTTAAACAAGGGGAAGGACAGTCCCTGCTCATTAAAACTTGGGGACCATGGGTCAATTTTAGCAGACAATGGAAAAGGTGCCATACTCAAATGCCAGACCACCCTTCAGGGGTGAGGTGATCACTGAGGGACCCACCCCACAATAGCCAGGCCCCCTGCAACCAGTCACAGAATCTATGACAAGGCAGAATTGGTGTGTAGAGCCTGAGCTCTTTCATTAAAACTTGGGGTCCATGGGTCAATTTTAGCAGACAATGGAAAAGGTGCCATACTCAAATGCCAGACCACCCTTCAGGGGTGAGGTGATCACTGAGGGACCCACCCCACAATAGCCAGGCCCCCTGCAACCAGTCACAGAATCTATGACAAGGCAGAATTGGTCTGTAGAGCCTGAGCTTTCTACTACTACTACTACTTAGCATTTCTATAGCGCTGCTAGGGTTACGCAGCGCTGTACAAGTTTAAACAAGGGGAAGGACAGTCCCTGCTCATTAAAACTTGGGGACCATGGGTCAATTTTAGCAGACAATGGAAAAGGTGCCATACTCAAATGCCAGACCACCCTTCAGGGGTGAGGTGATCACTGAGGGACCCACCCCACAATAGCCAGGCCCCCTGCAACCAGTCACAGAATCTATGACAAGGCAGAATTGGTGTGTAGAGCCTGAGCTCTTTCATTAAAACTTGGGGTCCATGGGTCAATTTTAGCAGACAATGGAAAAGGTGCCATACTCAAATGCCAGACCACCCTTCAGGGGTGAGGTGATCACTGAGGGACCCACCCCACAATAGCCAGGCCCCCTGCAACCAGTCACAGAATCTATGACAAGGCAGAATTGGTCTGTAGAGCCTGAGCTTTCTACTACTACTACTACTTAGCATTTCTATAGCGCTGCTAGGGTTACGCAGCGCTGTACAAGTTTAAACAAGGGGAAGGACAGTCCCTGCTCATTAAAACTTGGGGACCATGGGTCAATTTTAGCAGACAATGGAAAAGGTGCCAGTACTCAAATGCGAGGCCACCCTTCAGGGGTGGGGTGATCACTGAGGGACCCACCCCACAATAGCCAGGCCCCCTGCAACCAGTCACAGAATCTATGACAAGGCAGAATTGGTGTGTAGAGCCTGAGCTCTTCCATTAAAACTTGGGGACCATGGGTTGGTTTTAGCAGACAATGGAAAAGGTGCCGGTACTCAAATGCCAGGCCACCCTTCAGGGGTGGGGGTGATCACTGAGGGACCCACCCCACAATAGCCAGGCCCCCTGCAACCAGTCACAGAATCTATGGCAAGGCAGAATTGGTCTGTAGAGCCTGAGCTTTCTACTACTACTACTACTTAGCATTTCTATAGCGCTGCTAGGGTTACGCAGCGCTGTACAAGTTTAAACAAGGGGAAGGACAGTCCCTGCTCATTAAAACTTGGGGACCATGGGTCAATTTTAGCAGACAATGGAAAAGGTGCCATACTCAAATGCCAGACCACCCTTCAGGGGTGGGGTGATCACTGAGGGACCCACCCCACAATAGCCAGGCCCCCTGCAACCAGTCACAGAATCTATGACAAGGCAGAATTGGTCTGTAGAGCCTGAGCTTTCTACTACTACTACTTAGCATTTCTATAGCGCTGCTAGGGTTACGCAGCGCTGTACACGTTTAAACAAGGGGAAGGACAGTCCCTGCTCATTAAAACTTGGGGACCATGGGTCAATTTTAGCAGACAATGAAAAAGGTGCCGGTACTCGGTACCCCCGAGTACCCCCTCAGAAAAAGCCCTGATAATATGTAAACCACTTCGGTTGTACCACAGAAAGGCAGTATATCAAATGCATAACCTTACCCTTAAAACAGTGAAAAGACAGTTGACTGAAAATTCACCAGATCAGACTAAGGGTGCCAGAGAAATAGCTTCCCCCAAAAGTAGGCCAGTGCATTTCTGTGGGAGAAGCAGTTCTACCTTCTACGGCTTAGAAAAACTTTGGGGCCGTTTTACAAAGGTGTGTAAGGATCTACACGCATGCAGTGCATGTCAAATCAGCATTACCACCTGGCTAGTGCGTGCATCTAATTCCAAGTTTGGCTTATTTGCTTATTTCCGATCTGAAGAAGAAGGGTTACCTTCGAAAGATAATCAAAAAATGTATCAAATTAGTCCAATAAAAAAGGTATCATCTTATTTTCTTTTCTATATTTTGATTTATTTCTATTCATTACCTATAGAAAAGTTTCAGAATCTTCTCCTCCTTTCTAGCTGTCCTTCATTTCAGGAGAACCCAAAGTACTTTCCATGTTGCCATATTCCCTTTACAGTGTATCTATGTCAATCTCTCTAATGCAAGCTTGGACTACCTCATAAAATTCTTCAAAGGGCACAACACTTGCCAGAGCTAATTTGGACACTTAGCTAAGAAAGCTGTTTTCCGAGAACCTGTATCTGTTATATATTTTCGGCTCTTCCATACCAATTTAAAAAGCCACTGTCACATTTAGGATTTGAATTTAATTTCGTATACTTCTGAATTCAAGCTGAGTTACAAATTCAGATTCAGTGGGTAGGTCCCTGCCCCTAGGAACTTACAATCTAAAAGCCTTACTTACCAGGTAACCGTAGAGTGTTAAATTTTCATCCAGGGAGATCACCACATTTATTTTAGTGCTGGCATTGGTCCTTAAATTAATACATATACTTATTGTCACTCTCTAAATAGATGGTGGAGGCGTGGCCTTGTGTTTAGAGCACTGGTGTTAAAGACATCCAGAGGTGGCCGGTTCAAATCTCACTTCTGCTCTTTGTGATCTTGGGTAAGTCACTTAACCTTGCATGGCCTCAGGTACAAACTTAGATTGTGAGCCCCCAGGCACAGATAAATACCCAGTCTACCTGAATATAACTCACCTTGAGCTACTACTGAAAAAGGTGTGAGCAAAATCTAAATAAATACATGTGGAGCCCCATTTTAGACACAACACAGAGACTGGAATTGAGATGTCCAGGTAAGGATATGCTCGATTCCAATGGTATTTTAGGAAAGGATCCATAGATATAAAGCCTTTTCTAAACTACCTTGAAAACAATTTTTTCTGTGTGCTCATATAATTTTCCAGGGACACTCACAGACCTCACAACTGGTTTCACACACTCACACAAAACGCAAGGCAACCCGGAAGTAGACACGGCCCTCGATATACAGCTATCAGGAGGACATGTGACTCCAGCGGAACCGGTGCCCTACTGACAGCGTTACATGGAAGGCACTGTCCCATGTCAGTCTGTTGCCTAAAGTTTAGATAATGTTTTATTATTTGTAATGGTTGATCAGTATTTTGAATAATGTTTTTATATGTATTTATTTTCAGGGATACATTACACAGCCAGAGCACTTGGTTCATGGGTTCCTTGAGACCACTCCATTGTGAAACATGGTCCGTGTAAGGACCCGAAAGAATTTCAAAGCTAAGTGCCTTTGCATTTGATTACACTTGGTGAATATTTAAAAAAATATGAAAAATAGTATGCGATGATTAGAATCAGTGGGACTACAGTTTAGACCATTCTTGTCTGTGAGTGTCCTTAGAAAATTATATGAGCGCACATAAAAAATTGTTTTCAAGGTTTTCTATATAGGACTTATATTGTAACTGTTTGGTGATTATTTTATCTCTGTGGATGTCCGTAGAGCATTACTTTATTTCGCAGAGGTGTTGTATGTATTGTTCCTCTCGTTTTTGGAACTGGGATTTTCTAAAATACCTGCAGGAATGCATGGGGATGTGCCAGCTATGTGTAGTGGAAAACAACCGTGTTGCATGTATGGAAAACATTAAGGGGGGGATTTTATATATGGCGACTGAACTTGTGCACGCAAATTTGGCAGTGCGGGCCAAATTGCGTGTACAATTTAATTAACAAGCCAATCAGTGCCGATAATTGGCCAATAACAAGCAATTATCGGCACTAATTAGAATTTACGCACGCAACTTTCTAAGCATATTCTGTAAAGTGCAGCACATAAATTCTAAAGTGTGGATCTCAGAAGGGGTGGGGCATGGGCATTCCTAAAAACTCTGCATAGTGTTACAGAATATTCTCGATCTGCGACTAAGTTAGACACGGGAATTTACAACAAGTGTGAATGACTGTGCTGCATCTTAGTCATGGAGACGGGTGTATGCGTATTAAAGCAGACCTAACTCTAGGCGAGGTTTATAAGAATCCCACTAACAGTGGAAAGTTGGCAACTTATAAATATAAGTTCTGGTAACAAACCTACATATGTGACTGCTGCTAATTAGACATGTGAGGCTACAACTGTCATTATTTGTAATTTGGAGGGGAAAATAATGGGGGATCAAGGAGGATACTTCCCTTTGTGCCTTCTGTAAAGGGATGGCAAAAATGAGCAATTCTGAAAAACTTCTGCATGCCAAGGAGCAGATGTAAATCCTGACGAACAGATTTTCCTACATAAGAAATAAGAATACACATGTAGATTTCAGTCCTGCCCCACGTCCTCCTAATTCTATATAAGATGCCACATTAGGCAGCTCTAGGCACCTAATTCTAGGCGCTCAAATGGGGGTAAACGACAGTCAGGAGTCCAAATGGGGGTAAACGACAGTCAGGTGCTCAAATGGGGGTAAATGACAGGAGTCCAAATGGGGGTAAATGACAGTTGCTCAAATGGGGGTAAATGACAGTTGCTCAAATGGGGGTAAATGGCAGTGAGGAGTCCAAATGGGGGTAAACGACACACAGGAGTCCAAATGGGGGTAAATGACAGTTGCTCAAATGGGGGTAAATGACAGTTGCTCAAATGGGGGTAAATGGCAGTGAGGAGTCCAAATGGGGGTAAACGACACACAGGAGTCCAAATGGGGGTAAATGACAGTCAGGTGCTCAAATGGGGTAAATGACAGTTGCTCAAATGGGGGTAAATGGCAGTGAGGAGTCCAAATGGGGGTAAACGACACTCAGGAGTCCAAATGGGGGTAAATGACAGTCATGAGCCCAAATGGGGGTAAATGACAGTCAGTTGCTCAAATGGGGATAAACGACAGTGAGGAGTCTAAATGGGGGTAAACGACAGTCATGAGCCCAAATGGGGGTAAATGACAGTCATGAGCCCAAATGGGGAAAAATAATAGTCAGGAGTCCAAATGGGGGTAAATGACAGTCAGGTGCTAAAATGGGGGTAAATGACAGCAGTCCAAATGGGGGTAAACGACAGTCATGAGCCCAAATGGGGGTAAATGATAGGAGTCCAAATGAGGGTAAATGGCAGTCAGTTGCTCAAGTGGGGGCAAACAGCATTAGGCACTATAAATTAGTGCCTGAGTGGTTTAGTGTATAACTGCAAAGAGGGCGGGGCATGGCCAGGTCACACACAGGCACCAATCTTATAGAACCCTGCAAGCTACACGCCCAGGTGCCAACACGTACACGGTGGAGGATTAGGCTGGTATTCTCTTCAGGCCAGCACCTCAGAGATCCTTAGGACTGTGTTTGAATCACCCCAAGCCTGTCTGCGTCACTTGCCGCTTCCAAATACAACTGGCGATGCTTCACAGCAGTGGTGTGCTGGAGCAGGCTCGCAAGAGCCGGTTGTTAAGTTTTTAAGAATTTTGGGAGCCGGTTGTTAAAGTAGGGCCCTCCATGGCTACTTTAACAACTGGCTCCCAAAATGTGGGCTTGTGCCCCCTGCTGAATTATCTTTTACTTTGCTGGTGGGGATGCTGAGCTCTTCCAGCCAAGTAAATAGACAACTGCTGCTCCCCACTCCTTGTTTCCAGCTCTGGGCAGCAGGCTTGGACTTCTCGAGCATGTGAGAGAAGTTCCAGTATGCTGCTCAGAGCAAGACGTAGGGAGTGGTGGCAGCCCATTTATTGGCTGCCAGCAAAGGTATGCCTAGCGTGCCCACATGAAGGGAGAGAGGAGAGAGAGGCAAGTGTTGCTCCCCCCGGCCCCCCCTGGCCCTTCCAACTGCAGAGCTGGCTACGTCCGGAGAAAGAGCCTGTTGTTAAAAATTTACCAGCACACCCCTGCTTCACAGCCTGGTAGACTTCAGTGACTACAGGACAGAGTAGCACAGGAAGGAAAAAGGAGCAGAAACACCATGCTGACTGCAGGACAGGTGTCCCACACTGGCACCTGCAATGTGATTTCTGATACCTGCTGCACTGCCCAGGCTGCAGAGGAAGTAGCAGGCAAAGCCACTCTCAGAGCGGTACTTGGCATTGGCAGAAAGTGAAGCTACAATTAAACTGTTACAGCACCTGAGGCACCTTCTCCCCACACAGCCAAGCCTGGAAGCGTCTTAAAAACAGGAACACCCAGAGCAACGCTGCAACACTCCAGCCGCCTCAGTTCTGGTCCTGACAATATGTTGCAACACTACTACTACTACTACTACTTAGCATTTCTATAGCGCTGCTAGGGTTACGCAGCGCTGTACAATTTTAAACAAGGGGAAGGACAGTCCCTGCTCAGAACACTCCAGCCGCCTCAGTTCTGGTCCTGGGGTCCTGTTGTGTCAGGGGTCGTAAACAAAGCAATGTTAATTATTTATTTATTTATTACATTTGTACCCCGCTCGTTCCCATGTACAGCAGGTCCAGTGCGGCTTACATAGTAAAAGAAAGCATCTTACATGGTAAAGAATACAGTAAAAACAAGGAAATGTAGGAACAGTATTATAAATTGTGATGATCATAACTACAATACAAAGCACTGCACGGATCGACTTTCACATACATGAGCACACAATACTGGAATACACTACCCCGCAGCCTGAAAATGACCTACGAACTGACCGACTTCCGCAAACTACTAAAGACTTATCTCTTCGAGAAAATCTACGGCAAGGATCAAAACACATAAAGCCCATGCAATCTCATAGACACGCACCAATACACTCTCTGAACCTCTACTCCCGCGCTCTCACCATTCTTAAACCCTACCTACTGACCAAATTTGTCAGACCTCCCTATTCCCTCGACTATGTTTCCCCCCTCTCAACTCACCCCTGTTATAATCCACTATTCGATCCCCTAAGAATATCTTGAACTTACTCTGTCTTATATAATTCTTCACAATGTAACCCATAATTGTACTGCAACCAACTGCACTTCCATTTTTACAATGTATTGTAAGCCACACTGAGCCCGCAAATAGGTGGGAAAATGTGGGATACAAATGCAAATAAATAAATAAATAAATAAATAAATATACTTACGTTATGAAAGGCATTACAAAGGACATGTGAAAAGAACTTAATGAACTAGAATAGGGAAGGTAGACAAGGATATGACAGGTGAAAGGGAAGGAGAATGGGAGGGAAATGGTCAAGGATGGAGGGAAGAAGACGAGGGATTGAGTATAACATTGGGGTCAGAGTAAACGTCGACGTCTTAGCAGGAGTATCGTAGGTGATCTGGTGGAATTAAGCTGGTCCATTAGGGTAAACTTGTTTGAAAAAAAAAAATGGGACTTTAACATTTCCCTGAAAGATAAATAGTGATTAATAGCTCGGATGGGTCTTGGGAGAGCATTCCAAAGTTGACTACCCACCCCCCACCCCCAACACCCAGTCTACTATCCGTATTTCCGCTACCACAAGGAACATAGTGTGTAAATCTGTGCACACGGTACCAACCCTCTAATACAAACAGTGCTCCCATGCTGCTGTTTGTTATTCTTTATTTTCATGTTTGTTCCTGTACTTCTTACATCAAAGACAGATCTATGGCTCATGACCAAGTTTCTAAGACAAAAGGCAATCCGATAAAAGGCTTCGCTTGAGATGATTTCTTTTGCTCCATGAACACATTCTTTTTCAGGCCTCATTCTCCAGCTCCCCCTTTCCTCTGGCCAAACACACTTGAAATTGAAGCTGGCTGCTTTATCCTATACATAACCAGATGATAATAGGCTGCAGCACACTTCATTTATTGTATATTCGGTTCACACAGTTTTGTTGGTATCTCGGAGTGGAGGAGTGTTTAGGGTGGTGGACTTTGGTCCTGAGAAACTGAGTTTGATTCCCACTTCAGGCACAGGCAGCTCCCTGTGACTCTGGGCAAGTCACTTAACCCTCCATTGCCCCATGTAAGCTGCATTGAGCCTGCCATGAGTGGGAAAGTGCAGGGTACAAATGTAACAAAAATAAAATAGATACTATTGGAGATTCTACATGGAATGTTGCTACTATTGAGATTCTGTTGCTACTATTGGAGATTCTACATGGAATGTTGCTATTCCACTAGCAACAATCCATGTAGAAGGCTGCGCAGGCTTCTGTTTCTGTGAGTCTGATGTTCGTGCAGGACGTCAGACTCACAGAAGCAGAAGCCTGCGCGGCCACATTGGTGCTCTGCAAGGGCCGACATTCCATGTAGAATCCCAAATAGTAGCAACAGTGGAGGAGTGGCCTAGTGGTTAAATAGTAGCAACAGTGGAGGAGTGGCCTAGTGGTTAGGGTGGTGGACTTTGGTCCTGGGGAACTGAGTTCAATTACCACTTCAGGCACAGGCAGCTCCTTGTGACTCTGGGCAAGTCACTTAACCCTCCATTGCCCCATGTAAGCCACATTGAACCTGCCATGAGTGGGAAAGCGCAGGGTACAAATGTAACAAAAACAAAAAGTGAAGCCTAGTCAGGTATGGTATATATTTCCCCCTCTCCAGAGTGCTTACAACTAGGTTTTCACCTGAGGCAACACATAGTGAAATGATTTGCCCAAGGTCACAAGAAACACCAGGGGCTTAGGGGACACACAAGGAACTTACATGGAAATACTTTTGAAACAAATAAGAAGAAATATTTTTTCACTCAGTGAACACAAGTATCTTATTCTACCGTAATACCATTTTGTATTTGTTCTTTACCGGCTTGGCGTACGCCTACGGTATTATGTAAGCCACATTGAGCCTGCAAATAGGTGGGAAAATGTGGGGTACAAATGCAACAAATAAATACCATGTAAAATGAGTTTATCTTGTTGGGCAGACTGGATGGACCGTCATTTACTATGTTACTATGGGTTTAAAAAAAAGGTTTGGACAAGTTCTTGGAGGAAAGGTCCATAGTCTGCTATTGATATAGACAAGGGGAAGCTACTGTTTGCCCTGGGATTGGTAACATGGAATCTTGCTACTATTTGGGTTTCTGCCAGGTACTTGTGACCAAAAATCCATCAAGTCCAGCATCCTGTCTCCAGCAGGTCACAAGTATCTGGCAGAACCATAAGGTGTATCGTTCATACCCAGAGATAAGCGGTGGCTTTCCCAAACCTACATAGCTAATAATGTTTTATGAACTTTTCCTCCAGGAACCTGTCTAAATGGCAGCGATGCTAACTGCCATCCTTGACCACATTCTCCTGCAACAAATCCCACAGCGTAGCTGAGCCTTCAGTGAAAAAATGACTTTCCATATTTTTTTAAATCAATCTCTACCAGTCGAATTCAAAGTAACTCTTAAATACGAGCCTGAATTCTCAAAATCAATGTATTTTCTGCACTCCAGAAGCATTCTGCTTTAGATCTCATTCATCATATATCCCCCGTCTTGTTCAATAGAAGCAGTTATCCCCATCTCCGTCCCTCTCTCTCTCCTCATGGAAACCCATTAAGATACATCCTCAACCTCAATCTTCTTATTGTACCTGCTGAGATATATCACCCTTTTGATTTCTGATTGAAAGACAGATAATATGCATTTGCTATTTTGCTCAGGAATTGCTGGGTTTTTCCTTCCTCTAAGATGACAAACCAAATATCCCATGACTTTACTTCAATCATCTTTCAAAACCGCTTATCAAATGATGGTGATTCATCTGTAGGTCCACTTGAACAAATGTATTTTTAGCCATGAAAACAGCCAAAGTAAAAAGTCCCTTTCCAACCTACCCAATATTAAATGGGAAGATCCCTAGTACTGCCAATTTACTAGACATAAGTACTTTTGTAGTACAAAACGTTATGTTGCCATCCAGAGATAGTGGAGCTGGCCAGTGACTACATTTATATATTTACTAGTAAAAAAGTCCCGTTTCTGACACAAATTAAACGGGCGCTAGCAAGGTTTTCCTCGGAGTGTATATGTTTGAGAGAATGTATGTGAGAGTGACTGTGTGAGTGAGAGAGAGTGAATGTGCGAATGTGTGTGTGTGAGAGAGTGAGTCTGGGTGCGAGTGTGTCTGTGAGAGAGAGTGTGTGTGTGAGAATGAGAGTGTGTGCAAGTGCGTATGTGAGACACAATGTGAGAGAGTGTTTCACACAGATACAGTGTGTGCGAGAGAGAGTGTGTGTGAGACACAGACTCTCTGTGAGACTGAGTGCAAGAGAGTGTGTGAGTGACTGTATGACACATAGAGAGTGAATGTGTTACAGTGTGAGACATTGAGTGTGTGAGAGTGAGAGAAAGAAAGACATTGACTGTGAGAGAGAGAGAGAGAGTATGTGAGAGAGAGAGAGAGAGTGTGTGTGACAGAGATACCTCCCCCCCCATTCTGGTGTCAGGCCCCCCTCCCTCCCTCTGGTGTCAGGCCCCCCCTCCTCTCTCTCTGGTGTCTGAGCATTACTGTGCAGGACGCAGAGCTCTGGCTGTGCTTCAAGGAATTGACCAATCCTATTTAATAGAATGCACCTCCAACATTCTGAAGCCGAGAAACCTCGTGTGGTTGATCACTTCTGCTTGTGACGAACCCGGAAGTACGTGATGTCAATTCAGGAGATGGATACAGAGAGAAGGAATGCCTCAGCCATGCAGTCAGCTTCAGAATGTTGGAGGTGCATTTTATTATATAGGAAAGGAACTGACCAATCCTATTTAATAGAATGCACCTCCAACATTCTGAAGTCGAGAAACCTCGTGTGGTTGGTCACTTCTGCTTGTGACGAACCCGGAAGTACGTGATGTCAATTCAGGAGATGGATACAGAGAGAAGGAATGCCTCAGCCATGCAATCAGCTTCAGAATGTTGGAGGTGCATTTTATTATATAGGAAAGGAACTGACCAATCCTATTTAATAGAATGCACCTCCAACATTCTGAAGCTGAGAAACCTCGTGTGGTTGATCACTTCTGCTTGTGACGAACCCGGAAGTACGTGATGTCAATTCAGGAGATGGATACAGAGAGAAGGAATGCCTCAGCCATGCAGTCAGCTTCAGAATGTTGGAGGTGCATTTTATTATATAGGAAAGGAACTGACCAATCCTATTTAATAGAATGCACCTCCAACATTCTGAAGCTGAGAAACCTCGTGTGGTTGATCACTTCTGCTTGTGACGAACCCGGAAGTACGTGATGTCAATTCAGGAGATGGATACAGAGAGAAGGAATGCCTCAGCCATGCAGTCAGCTTCAGAATGTTGGAGGTGCATTTTATTATATAGGAAAGGAACTGACCAATCCTATTTAATAGAATGCACCTCCAACATTCTGAAGTCGAGAAACCTCGTGTGGTTGGTCACTTCTGCTTGTGACGAACCCGGAAGTACGTGATGTCAATTCAGGAGATGGATACAGAGAGAAGGAATGCCTCAGCCATGCAATCAGCTTCAGAATGTTGGAGGTGCATTTTATTATATAGGAAAGGAACTGACCAATCCTATTTAATAGAATGCACCTCCAACATTCTGAAGCTGAGAAACCTCGTGTGGTTGATCACTTCTGCTTGTGACGAACCCGGAAGTACGTGATGTCAATTCAGGAGATGGATACAGAGAGAAGGAATGCCTCAGCCATGCAGTCAGCTTCAGAATGTTGGAGGTGCATTTTATTATATAGGAAAGGAACTGACCAATCCTATTTAATAGAATGCACCTCCAACATTCTGAAGCTGAGAAACCTCGTGTGGTTGATCACTTCTGCTTGTGACGAACCCGGAAGTACGTGATGTCAATTCAGGAGATGGATACAGAGAGAAGGAATGCCTCAGCCATGCAGTCAGCTTCAGAATGTTGGAGGTGCCTTTTATTATGTAGGATTTATTAATTACATTTGTACCCCGCGCTTTCCCACACATTGCAGGCTCAATGCGGCTTACATAGTAAATACAATTACAAATATCCCATGACTTTACTTCAATCATCTTTCAAAACTGCTTACCAAATGATGGTGATTCATCTGTAGGTCCACTTGAAAAAATGTATTTTTAGCCATGAAAACAGCCAAAGTAAAAAATCCCTTTCCAACCTACCCAATATTAAATGGGAAGATCCCTAGTACTGCCAATTTACTAGACATAAGTACTTTTGTATTACAAAACGTTATGTTGCCACCCAGAGATGGTGGAGCTGGCCAATGACTAGATTCTATCCACACCTACAAAATAATGGGATTGGATTTGGGTGTTCAAAACAATGCTTCACTAAACATTAACAGCCAAAATAAGCAAGCACAAATTTCCCAGAAACACCATGTTCCACTAATGCTGGTTCACATTGTGAAGAGGTCCTGTATTCCCCTGATGCAGCTCCAGTAAAGCAAAACAGGGAGCATCCCTGTTGGGATTTTGAAGAGAAACGGGACTTGATATACTGCCTTTCGGAGGTTTTTGCAACTACATTCAAAGCGTTTTACAGATATTCAGGTACTTATTTTGTACCAGGGGCAATGGAGGGTTAAGTGACTTGCCCAGAGTCACAAGGAGCTGCAGTGGGAATCAAACCCAGTTCCCCAGGATCAAAGTCCACTGCACTAACCACTAGGCTACTCCTCCACTCATTCCACCAATAAGAGCCAACCTCATCAGTGATGTCACAATGGCTTGATTGCCGATACAGTTCCCCAGGATCAAAGTCCACTGCACTAACCACTAGGCTACTCCTCCACATTCCACCAATAAGAGCCAACCTCATCAGTGATGTCACAATGGCTTGATTGCCCGATACTTGGCTCACTTCTGATATTGTGATGTCATAAGGGAAAGGGGGAAAGGGAAATGGAACATGACATACCGCCTTTCTGAGGTTTTTGCAACTATATTCAAAGCGGTTTACATATATTCAGGTACTTATTTTGTACCAGGGGCAATGGAGGGTTAAGTGACTTGCCCAGAGTCACAAGGAGCTGCAGTGGGAATTGAACTCAGTTCCCCAGGATCATAGTCTACTGCACTAACCACTAGGCTACTCCTCCACTTATGACTATGACTGTCACTTTATTTATTTATTTATTTATATATGTATGTAAAAAAACTTTTATTCTGCTGAGTCAAATGTCCTTGGTGGATAACAATGTCTACATTCATAATATAAAACCAGCAACATCCAGTGATACATACATCGATGCCATCTGTATTCTTCACAACACATTAGAGGAGTGGCCTAGTGGTTAGAGCACCGGTCTTGACATCCAGAAGTGGCCGGGTTCAAATCCCACTGCTGCTTCTTGTGATCTTGGGCAAGTCACTTAACCTTAAATTGTAGCAGCCCCCAGCCCAGCAGTACCTCCCACCCACAGCATGCTGTCATATTTGGTGCTACAAAAATATATTAATTTTTGTATTGCCGGTGTGTACCCGGTGGTAATCACTGCCCGGTTACTGCCGGGTTAGCGCGGGAGCCCTTGCCACCACCTCAATAGATGGTGGTAAGGGCTCCCCCCCCCCCTCCAAAAAAAATGGCCGCGCTGCCACACAGCCATTTCTTAAAAAAAAAAGAAAGACCTACCTTGTACTTGCTGTGGTAAAAGGGGACCTTGGCGTTCATCGAAAACACTTGCCACCACAAGCACAGGCCCCCTTTTGCCGAAACTTGGTAAAAGGGGTCCCTAGATTGTCAGCCCTCCAGAGACAGAGAAATACCCATTGCACCTAAATGTAACTCACTTTGAGCTACTACTGAAAAAGGTGTGAGCAAAATCCACATAAACAAATAAATAAACAAGATTCTGAAATCCCAAAGAGTGACAAGATTCCATGCAGAATCTCAAAGATCAAAGAGTAGCGACATTCCATGTAGAACCCCAAAGAATACCAAGATTCTGGAGTGGAGGAGTGGCCTAGTGGTTAGAGCACTGGTCTGCTGCTCCTTGTGATCTTGGGCAAGTCACTTAACCCTCCATTGCCTCAGGTACAAACTTTGATTGTGAGCCCTCCTGGGACAGAGAAATATCCAGACTACCTGAATGTAACTCACCTTCAGCTACTACTGAAAAAAGGGTGAGCAAAATCCACATAAATAAATTAACATCTCATCACCTCACAAAGCATTTAAAACTCTGAATACTCTGAAAAAAACTTCATTGGCTCCCATTAAAGGATCGTATCATATTCAAGGTCTGCACCTTGGTTCATAAAATCATTCATGGAGAGGCCCCATCATGCATGTCAGACCTAACAGATTTGCCAGCAAGAAATATAAGTAATTCATCACGCACTTTTTTGAACCTCCATTACCCCAACTGCAGAGGTCTTAAGTACAAATCTTTACATGCATCTGGCTTCTCTTATACCTGTATGCAACTATGGAATAAACTACCTAACACCATAAAATCTGCATGATCTGGCAACCTTCCGAAAATTACTAAAAACCTACCTGTTTAAAGAGACTTACAAAGAGAATCCTCCGTAATGTCTTGACTAATCTACATCAGTACTTGCCAATATTGAACTCTCTTAATTTAGACACTTTAATCCACATTATCATTATTGAACATTATACCTTGTCTTACCCCCCACTCACATATTCCGAATTACTGACTTATTACTTCTAATTTACCTGTTTTTCTTTGTACCTTATTTGCAACAATATTTTGTATTCTGTTAATGATGTCCGCCTTTGCGACATAATGTAAGCCACTTTGAGCCTGCAAATAGGTGGGAAAATGTGGGATACAAATGCAGCAAATAAATAAATAAATAATTTTCTATCCGCTTAACTAAGTTCTCTCATCTCACCATATGCCTGTATAAACAAATATGTTTTCAGCTCCTCCTTGAACATCCTGGATTTTTCATAACCTCAATGGCAATCTGTTCCACGTAGAGGAACCCGCTACATAAAAAAATAGATGATCCAAATTCATTTAGTTTCACCAAAGGGTACGTCGGTAAATCAAGTATTAATTGATCAGCAGATCTCAATGCTCTCGGGGGCTGAAACTTTTGAAGCTTGGACCATGATAATCTTGAAGACTAAGCATAAGATCTTAAACTTAATTTGGTACTCTATAGGGAACCAAAGTAAATATTTCAACACTGGAGATATGTTTTGTTTTTGTTACATTTGTACCCCACACTTTCCCACTCATGGCAGGCTCAATGCAGCTTACATATTGTATACAGGTACTTATTTGTACCTGGGGCAATGGAGGGTTAAGTGACTTGCCCAGAGTCACAAGGAGCTGCCTGTGCCTGAAGTGGAAATCAAACTCAGTTCCTCAGGACCAAAGTCCACCACCCTAACCACTACGCCACTCCTAGTGTTCATATTGACTCTTGCAATACAATTTTGTGCAATGTTGAAACTCCCAGCAACAGACTATTGCAGTAGTCAAAGCATGACACAATTAAACTTTGAGCTACTATCTAACGTTAAAAGGGGTAAGTAGACCCCTTCAAGCATCAAACTGATCTCAATTTTAAAAATACCTGTTTCAAAATTTAACTTATTTGCAATTTCATTGTAAGCCCGGAGTCCACTATAACCCCTAAATTCCCAAGATCGCATTCAACGGGTATAGCTTCACCCTCAAACTGAAACACTACCGGCACAACAGTTGACGTATACAATGTCAACAGTACAATTGTAGGGGGGGGGGGTCTTTTACAAGCGCGTGCTAAATGCTAGAGAAGCCCATAGGAATATATGGGTGTCATGTGCTAAAAACACTAGCATACCTTTGTAAAAGGAGCCCTTAGTTTGTTGCACTAGAAGACAAAAAAAAAAAAAAGATAAGTACATAGTTCAGAATTAAACTTAAGTTGAATGGAATAATTCATAGAGTGACATGTTGCTGATCTGGACACAGTTGAAGTACAAAAGGTATTTTGGGGAACCAGGGGACACAAGATGAAGCTAGAATATGGTAGATTTAAAACAAACAGGAGAAAGTTTTTCTTTACTCAGCATGTAGTTGGATGAACTCTGGAACTCGTTGACGGAAAATGTAGTGACAGCAGCTGGCCTTACAGAGTTTAAAGGGGGTTTGGACAGATTCCTGAGGGAAAAGTCCATTGAACATTATTAAAAATTAAAATTTTTTTGGGGGGTGGAGGGGGGGTTGCCGGGTTCTTGAAGCCTGGATTGGCCGCTGTCGGAGACAGGATGCTGGGCTTGATGGACCATTGGTCTTTTCCCAGTATGGCGGTGCTTATGTTCTTATGTTCTCACAACTCATAGAGTAGGGGTTCATTAGAGCAGATTTAAATGAGGTCTTTTTTCTCCACTGCCTTTTTTGAAATGATATTTAAATACTTAGATTAACGTGTGCACGTTTTTGGCTGCTTACAGTAATATTTGATAAAGAGAAGGAGGCAAGCTACTTTCATATGAGCTCGGCTTAAAATAGCGGAGCACTGTTACAGAATTTCCCTCCATAGCGGAAAGTACATGGCGAGATGTGGTGGGATTTCTGCATAGTGGAATCCAGCTTTGTGCTTCTTACTGTCTGCCGTCCTGCAGTTCATGTTCATGTTGTGTCTAGTGGTTGTTTATTTCCTGAGTCTTAACTGCCCTTATCTATATTTTTGGAATCACGGAGTGTTCTCTGTGGCCTGTCCGTCATCAAAATTTAAAAAGGCGACGGAGCAGCAATGTTGTAGAATATTCGCCTTGTCATTTATGATTTGAGTTTTTCTATTTGCATTTGTTTGGCAATTAAAAGCAGGCATCTGCTATTATGACAATAATTAATTCCTAAAATCTCCCATTTATTTTCTTTTGGATTGAAGGCGTGTATTGGAAGTGCCCAGCTTTAGTTATCAGATAATTATCCAAGTTCTGTTCCTGAATATCGTCAATCAGGGTCGGACTGACCATGGGAACAATAGAGCAGTGCCCGAGGGCCCATAGCAGTGGGGGGGGGGGGGGGGGGGGGAAGAGGTCCAATCTCCCCTAGATTTTATCTAATTTAATCACTTTTGACAGGTGTCTAGTGGCCCATGGCCCTTATTACCCAAGGGTCCAGTACACTGTCAGTCTACCCCTGTCGGTAATGTCTGGGTAACTCCTGACTCTTCCCCCCAGCCTACCCTGGCTCTAAGCAGAGAGCGCCGTGCTGGTCAGACAGGATATTCACTGGCAATATCTGGTTATGTATATCCTGTGAGGTCTCGGTTGTGCCAGGGTAGGATCCTCTCCTCCTTACTTAACTAGTGCTGAATATTGAGCCTGTAGATCTTTAAACCTGCTCCCTCATGTCTTTATATCCACTAATGCACGACCCCTGTAGATCAAGTCAGTGAGCGCACGGCCACACTGTAGCGTCCTCTGGATTCTATATATGGTCCCTATTTTGGGTACACTTTGAGATATGTGCATCAGTGGTGTACCTAGCTTGTTTGCCACCAGGGACAGGTCACTGCTGCTCCCTCCCCTAGCATGTCCCCCCCCCCTCCCCGAAGCATGTCACACCTGCCCGAAGTGCATCACCCCACGCACCACCAACGCAAGGCGGTGTGCAGAGCAGGTGCATGGCTGTCTGCTCTGTCGGTCCCCTGCCCCGGAACAGGAAGTAACATCAGAGGGGGCAGGGGACCGGCAGAGCCAACAGCCGCACACCTGCTACACACACTTCCTTGCTGCCTGCACCCGGGAGCAGACCACCCCCACTGCCTCGCCCTTGGTACGCTACTGATGTGCATGCAAACAGATTGGATAATGAACTCTGAACCATCAATTAGCATCAATAATTTGTTGCTAGAACCAGTGGTGTAGCTACGTGGGGCCAAGGGGTCCTGGGCCCCCGCAGATTTGGCCCTCGACCCCCTGCCGATGACCCTCTCGACCCCCCCTCCCGCCGCCAACCCGCAGCCGCCGTGGGCTACCTTTGCTGGCGGGGGACCCCAATCCCCGCCAGCCGAGGTCCTCTTCTTCCCATGGGCATCGTTCTGTTTCTGACGTCCTGCATGTTGTACGTGCAGGACGTCAGACTCACAGAAACAGAACAAAGCCTTGCAGATCAGCCAGGCAGGAAAGGTAGGCGATGGCTGCGGCAGGGGAGGGTTGGCGGCGGGAGGGGGGGGTCGAGAGGGTCGTTGGCAGGGGACGTCAAAGTTGGCGGCGGCGGCGGGGAGTCGGCAATGGCGGGGGGGGGGGGGGGGGAGTCGGTGGCACCGGGGGGGGGGGCTAAAATGTGCCCCCTCACCTCGGCCTCTGGACCCCCCTCCTGCTGAAGTCTGGCTATGCCCCTGGCTAGAACCCAATCATTGACGGTTCAGCAACAAATTATTGATGCTAATTGGCATGCGCATCTGGATGCGCACTATCTATAAGGCACAGCACCTTACTCCCAAAAGAGGGTGTGTGATAGCGTTTTGAAAAGTTGCGCGTAGAATTACATAATACTGCCTAGCCGCGTTGGTATTTATACCAGTTTCAGCAGGTGTAAATCCAGTGCCCAAAAGTTAGGTACAGGATCCACACTAAATGTTATATTCTATTTAAGTCCTGCTCCTTTTATAGAATAGCGCATATTGCGGGATTCTATATATCACATCTAGCATTCTGCGCTGAAATCTAAGCGTATTCCATAAGAACGTACCTAACTTAATTGGCTTAACAAGCCAATCAGCGTTTTTAACAGTACTTAACAAGCAAAAAATGAGCACTAATTGGCAGTAATTAGAATTTACGCACACAACTCGCTAAACGTATTCTGTAACGAACTGCACCTAAATTCTAAAGCGCGCAGTTCAAAAGGGGCATGGGCATTCCCAAATTTACACGCGTTATTATAGAATATGGCCCAGTGTACGTAAATACACGTGCAGGGATTTGTGCTACGTGTAAATGGAGGCGCATAGTTTTAGGCGCTGGGATATCAACTAAATGTATATATACTGGACCTAATTTTGTAGCATACGCTTAGGCGGAAATGTTTTCTGAGTGGATTTTTTTAAGCGCCGTATATAGAATCTGGCCCTTAGCACTGAATTTTTTTCGACACCTATGTTTTGTCGCTGTTTACTGAATTCCCTCCTGGCTGTGCAGAAGCACAAATGATACGTGCTCAGGGTCGCTGAGAGACAAGGCCAGGCCTGGGGCAAGGCCGCCCCGCTGCTGCCGCCCCCCGTCGCTTGCCCTGCCGCTGCTGCCCCCCGTCGTTCGCCCTGCCGCTGCAGTCCGCGGTCTCACCTGCCTACCTCCACGGCTCTGGGCCCCCTGCATTAAAAGCGGCAGTCGCAGATCGCCTCTCATCTGGCCTTCCCTCCCTGTGTCCCGCCCTCATCTGATGTAACTTCCGGTTTCCACGAGGGCGGGACACAGGGAGGGAAGGCCCGAAGGGAGGCGATCTGTGACTGCCGGTTCGAATGCAGGGGGCCCGGTGCCGAGGAGGCAGGCAGGTGAGACCGGGGACTGCAGTGCCGGTGGCCTGAGCCCGGCGCCAGGCCCCCCTTGGAGGTCCGGGCCCGGGGAATTTTGCCCCCCCTGCTCCCCCTCTCGGCGGCCCTGTACGTGCTATGCTATCTTGATGTCCTGAATAAGTTGCAACCTTTCTGGTGGGTTCCCTAAGCACACTTGCTCCTGGAATGACTGACTTCAATGGTGATCCTGCTGGTCCAGGCCTGACTTCTTTTTCCTTTTTAGTTTCCACTACCTGACCTTGCCCTGACACAGAGGTAGCTCTGCATTAGCCTGCTCCTTGGCTTCTAAAGTGTTCCCTGTTTCAAGTCCTTGCCGGAGTAATTAAAGGATATTCCCTGTAGGCGCCTTACAGTCTTTCATCTTCTGCACTTCCCCATTCTGAAAAGCCTCAGATAACAGCAGATTAATTTCTCACTGCTATATTTGAAAACTGCAGAAATACGACTTTTGCTGTAATTACACTTGGATCAAGCAAAAACCCTGGAAAACCAGCAACCTATCAGCAAACGACAATAATTACATATCTTTGCCTTTGCTCTACTTATCCCAGTGTCTCATATAAAAGACATTTTGTTTCCTTGGCAGTGGCCAGCACTCGGAGATTAGGGAGTTATAAAAATCTTTATCGTGGGTGAAAGCGGCACTGTGACTGCCTGTTGAGGCTTTGTTTTCGTCATACACGACAGAAATTTAAAATAAATCTGCATTAATGGAAACAGACCACGAGGGGAAGGCATTGCAGTAAGAGCATCTGGATTTATAATGAGCTTACAGCAAACCGTTCCCAAAGGCCCCTGTTTTATACAGGGAGAGTCTGTGTCACACGAGGCAGAAATCATGAATAACTGTGGTGTATGAATTAATAAATGAAAAACACTCTAGTAAACGTTGAGTTTTCTTCAGATTTTTTTAGTGCCCGAGAAAAGATTATCTTACTCTCTCTTATACCAGAGGTGTAGCCAGAGCTGTCATTTTTGGGTGGGCCCAGAGATAAGATGGGTAGGTTTTCCAAAACGCAACCCTCCCTTTGTCCTGCAGCTCTGTTCCTCTCCTCTTCCCCCAGATCCGGCACCCCCACCCCCCCCCCCTCCATGGCCTGGCAACTCCCCCCACCTCAGCACCTTCGTCAACAGCAGCAGCAGCAGCAATGCACATCAACTGCCTACTACGCTGGCCCTGCGCAGGTTTCCCCCTGCTATATATACTGCCAGAGAGGAAACAGGAAGTGATGTCAGCAAGGCCGGTTGAACAAAGGGAAGCCCTTGGGGCCAGTGCACAGGTAGCAGACATGAATTGCTGCCGGTGTTGGCAAAGGTGCTGAGGTAGAATGGGGCGGGGGACAAATGCCGTACCTGGGGACAGAGGAGAGAAAGAGAGGAGAGCAAGGTGGCTGCCACTGAACTGTTTTGGGGACCAGATAGCCCACCCATAGCTACAGGTTGCCAGGTGGAAAATTTTTTTCCCACCCAATCCAGCCTAAAAACAGCCCAAAACCCGCCCAAACTCAAACCCCGCCCCTGACACCCCCACCCCCGCGTCATCACCCCCGCCCCCGCCGTCATCAACCCCGCCCCCGCCGTCATCGACCCCGCCCAGAACGTCACTAACCCCGCCCAAAACGTCACTAACCCCGCCTCCCGCGGCCAAAAAAACCGCCTGAAAACCGCCCAAAATCAAAAGAAAAAAGCCCAAAAAACCGCAACCCGCCGCGGGCAAAAATTTCCGGGGCGGGTCGCGGAAAACCACCCAATTGGCAACACTGAGCTACACCAGTGTCTTATACCAGCAACTGTTCAGTAATTTGCAGAAGAAAGAGCATATTTGCTAAGACATGATAGAAACGTTTAAATATCTCAAGGGCATGTACAGGAAGAGAGCCTTTTTCAAATGAAGGAGAGCTCTGGAATGAGGGGGCATATGACGAAGTTAAGAGAAAATAGGCTTAGGAGTAACCTAAGGAAGTATTATTTCACAGAAAGGGTGGTGGAGGTGTGGAATGGACTCCCGGTGGAGGTGGTGAAGTCGAGGACTGTTCCAGAGTTTAAAAAGGCATGGGATAAGCATGTGGGATCGCTTAGGAAGAGGAAGAATTAGGGGTTACAGAGGATGGGCAGACTCGATGGGTCATGTGGCCTTTATCTGCCGTCATGTTTCTATGTTTCTAAGGTGAGCCAAGCCGTAATGTGAGCTTAGCACACTGAGAAAGGCTTTACTGCAGGATGCACTAAAATGTCATGTGGTAGCTTTCCTGTTTGCAAGCGCAAATCGCACACTATTTATTTTTTTTTTGATCCACGGAATCTTAGCGGAGATTGGGTGGCAACACCGGTAATTGGGAATATAAGCCAGTGCTGGGCAGACTCCTACGATCTGTGCCCTGAGAATGGCAAGGACAAACCAAACTCGGGCACACATATGTGGAGGGGCATAATCGAACGGGGCGCCCAAGTTTTCCTGAGGCCGGCCCCGCACGACGGCCCCGTTAAGGGGCGGGGAAACCGCTATTATCGAAACAAGATAGGCGTCCATCTTTCGTTTCGATAATATGGCCGGGGACGCCCAAATCTCAACATTTAGGTCGACCTTAGAGATGGTCGTCCCCGGTTTTCGACAATAATGGAAACAGAGGACGCCCATCTCAAAAACGACCAAATCGAAGCCATTTGGTTATGGGAGGAGCCAGCATTCCTAGTGCACTGGTCCCCCTGACATGCCAGGACACCAACTTGGCACCCTAGGGGGTACTGCAGTGGACTTCAGAAATTACTCCCAGGTGCATAGCTCCCTTATCTTGTGTGCTGAGCCCCCCAACCCCCCCCCCCCCCCACAACTGTACACCCCTAAGGGGTGAAGGGGGCACCTAGATGTGGGTACAGTGAGTTTCGGGTGGGTTTTGAAGGGCTCACATTTACCAGCACATGTGTAACAGGTAGGGGGGGGGGGCCTGGGTCCACCTGCCTGACGTGCACTGCACCCACTAAAACTGCTCCAGGGACCTGCATACTGCTGTGATGGAGCTGGGTATGACATTTGAGGCTGGCAAAAAAAAAATTTAATTCTTTTTTTTTAGGGTGGGAGGGGGTTGGTGACCACTGGGGGAGTAAGGGGAGGTCATCCCCAATTCCCTCTGGTGGTCATCTGGTCAATTCAGGCACCTTTCTGAGGCTTGGTCGTGAAAAAAAAATGGACCAAGTAAAGTCGACCAAATGCTCGTCAGGGACACCCTTCTTTTTTCTATTATTGGCCGAGGACACCCATCTCTTAAGCATGCCCCAGTCCTGCCTTCACTACACCTCCGACACGCCCCCGTGAACTTTGGTCGTCCCCACGACGGACTGCAGTTGAGGGTGCCCAAAATCAGCTTTCGATTATGCCGATTTGGGCGACCCTGAGAGAATGACGTCCATCTGATTTGTGTCGGAAGATGGGTGCCCTTCTCTTTCGAAAATGCCCCTGAAATTATCACATACCGTGTAAAATCAGTTTATTTTCTTGGGCAGACTGGATAGATTGTTCAGGTCTTTATCTGCCGTCATTTACTATGTTACTAAATAGCAAAGTATCTAAATAAGATGTCGGCATGTTATGCCTTTTTTGAAAAAGTAAGTGAAGTTTAATATAAACAGGTCTCAGAACCAAAAGCTGTATTCATAATGCCCTTCTGTGCAAGCATTGAATTTAAGAATGCCAAAGGATCAGGCTTCTTTCCTGAGACTTGTGGCCCTGGAGGAAATTGCTTAATTCATGAGGTGAGCATCAGAACCAAACATTTCTTTCTGTTTAACAGCAAGGAAGCCAGATTCCTGGGTTAGTACTCAAAAGGCATGTGATGACTTGTGAGGCAGACGAACTTTCAGGGGATTTTCTACAAACGACTCAGTTTTACCAGAATGAAAGCACACAGCTAGGCGCTTCTTAAAGCTTCAGGAGCGACTGACTTCAGTTATCCTTCCCTGGTGAACTATTTCCAGATCCAGAACATTGTATAATTAGTGGGGAAGCCTAAATTTACTGTTAATTCACTGGACATATTCATTCGCTCTCTCTGGGTTTCATAAACCTCCTAATTCTAAAACGGGACACTTAAATGTAAGCGTTTCTTGCATGTTCAAACTTATGCCCAAATGAAATTGAACTGTTCCACAAAATTAGTGAAACCAAAAATCGTGGAACCCTTACACATCCAAATGACAGGACAATCTAGTGACCACAAAAATGTTTCTGCAAACATACAACACTTTTTTTCAAAGACTTTTTTGTGTATGCATTTGCGCGATTTTTGATTTTATGTTTAAATGTAAACAATACGAGCACTTCTGCGGGCGAATGCACACATGCACATAAGTGCTAGAACCGCGTTTAGTGTTATTCTTCAAAGTACGCACAGGAAGAGGGGCACTTACTGGGGAGGAGCCTGGGTGGGGCACTCGGAGCTCTCACATGTGTAACTTGCAGAATACTAGGGACAGATCCCTGCACAGGCCTACTGGGCACAGCCCAGGGGCCCAAAGGTCTGGGGGCCCCTTCTCTTTATCAAAGTGGGCTTTGCGTAGCAGGCTACCTGTACAGTTCGATGATTGTAGTTTTCAGGAATGTGATAAATCTATATATATAAAACTCACCCTCAACGTTCTGAAGACAGTGACGTCAGTGAAGCCAAGCCCTGACTTCCTTCAAAAAGGTTTGAAGGTTCGTGGTGGTGAAGCCACCAAAATCGCTCCGGGCCCCGCCCTCGAGGGAGGAGCAATGGCAGAACAACGAAGGGGTTGGCAGGGAGGGAGGCAGGGGGTGGGAAATCACTACGGGCCCCGCCCTCGAGGGCGGAACAATGGCAGAACAACCAAGGGGTCGGCAGGGAGGGAGGGAGGCGGGAAATCGCTATGGGCCCCGCCCTTGCGTCAAATATCATGACGTTGAGAGTGGAGCAATGCCACAACAACGAAGGGGTTGGCAGGGGGGGTGTTGCTGACGAAAACCTTGCTAGCGCCTGTTTCATTTGCTCAGAAACGGGTCTCTTTTACTAGTCTATTTATAAACTCTGCGGAAACCCTGATGTTTACCATTTATTAATGCTCATGTCAATATCCTAAAACACTAGAACATAAGTATTGCCATACTGGGTCAGACCGAAGGTCCATCAAAGCCCAGCATCCTGTTTCCAACAGTGGCCAATCCAGGTCACAAGTACCTGGCAGAAACCCAAAGAGTAGTAAGATTCCAGAATCCCAAAGAGTAATGAGATTCCAGAATCCCAAAGAGTAGTAAGATTCTGGAATCCCAAAGACTAGCAAGATTCCGGAATCCCAAAGAGTAGCAAGATTCCATGTAGAACCCCAAAGAGTAGCAGGATTCTAGAATTCTAAAGAATAACTACTACTACTTAACATTTCTAAAGCGCTAGTAGGGTTACATAGCGCTGTACAGTTTAACAGAGAAGGACAGTCCCTGCTCAAGGAGCTTACAATCTAAAGGACAAATGTACAGTCAGTCAAATAGGGCAGTCAAAATGGGACAGTGTAGATTTCCTGAATAGAAGCATAAAGGTTAGGTGCCGAATGCGACGTTGAAGAGGTGGGCTTTGAGCAAAGGTTTGAAGATGGGCAGGGAGGGGGCCTGGCGTATAGAATCAGGGAGTTTGTTCCAAGCATGGGGTGAGGCGAGGCAGAAAGGGCGGAGCCTGGAGTTGGCGGTGGTGGAATAAAATCTATAAGGTGATACCTTTGCATTGGACTAATTTACGTTTAAGACTGTTTATTGAACTTGTTTGTTATTGAAAATAGTATACAAACATACAACATTAATATGCAAAGAAGTAGAATAACATACCAAGCACTTTTTATTTTGAGATCCTCCCCAACCCTTAAAACAAATGAACAGGTAACACCAGTAGTCAGTATAACAAACAGTAATACAATAGTTAGCATAAACAGACAGAGGAATTGGTTCCTTATACCACTCCAGCAATAGTATACTAAGAACATAAGAACAGCGCTGCGTACGCCTTGTAGCGCTATAGAAATGCTAAATAGTAGTAGTAGTAACAGCCATACAGGGACAGACCGAAGGTCCATCAAGCCCAGTATCCTGCTTCCAACAGTGGCCAAGCCAGGTTACAAGTACCTGGCAAGATCCTATAACAGTACAATACATTTTATGCTGCTTATCCTAGAAATAAACAGTGGATTTTGCCCAAGTCCATTTTAATAATGGCTTGTGGACTTTTTTGGTCAGGAAGATAGCCAAACCTTTTTTAAACCCTGCTAAGCTAACCGCCTTTACCACATTCTCTGTCAGTGAAGTCCATAGTTTAATTATAAGTTAAGTGAAGAAATATTTTCTATGATTCATATTAAATTTACTACTTTGTAGCTTCATTGCGTTCTCCCTAGTTGTAGTGTTTTTGGAAAGAGTAAACAAGTGATTCACATCTACCCATTCCACTCCACTCATTATTTTATATATCTCTATCATATTTCCCCTAAGCCGTCTTTTCTCCAAGCGGAAGAGCCCAAGCTGCTTTAGCCTTTCCTCAAAGGGAAGTTGTCCCATCCCCTTTATCATTTTCATCACCCTTCTCTATATCTTTTTTGAGATGAGATGACCAGAATTGTACACAGTATTTGAGGTGCAGTCGCACGATAGAGCATAACAAGGGCATTATAACATCCTCATTTTTGTTTTCCATTCCTTTCCTAATAATACCTCACATTCTATTTGCTTTCTTAGCCGCCGCTGCGCACTGAGCAGAAGGTTTCAACATGTCATCAATACTGACACCTAGATCCTTTTCCTGGTTGGTCGCTCCTAACATGGAACCTTGCATCACGTAACTATAGTTCGGGTTCCTCTTTCCCACATGCATCACTTTGCAGTTGCTCACATTAAACACGTCTGCTATTTGGATGTCCAGTCTCCCAAGGAAGCTTGACTAGTACCCAGATGCACCCCTCTGCCATCTCAAAGTTGCCCTGCATAGCAAGGGGCTCATCTGGGAGTTGAACCCAGGACCTCTCACACCCAAAGCCAGAATCATACCCCTAGACCAAGAAGCCAGTTAACAGATGTTTCTCACTATCTACCGATTCTCATGTCAGTCTGTAACCACTGGAACAGCAACAAATTAACCGTGGCTGGCAAACAATTCGAGTATTATTTGATTTATAATCCTCCTTGAATTGGATGTTTCTGGATAAAGCAGAATGCCAGTGTCAGTTTAAATTAAACAGTCCTTGGCATAATGCAGATCACCAGATATAACAATAGCAGGTCCATGAGAAAATGTTTAAAGGTCGAATTAATCTGCAAGTGTGACATCGGAAGAGACTATAACGAACAATAAAGAGGTGAGTTCCAAAACCTGTTTTCAAAAATCAGTTCATACCAGAAAGAGAAAACCTTTATAGACAGCCATAAGATGTGTGCAATTTGTACTAAAAGGCATTTATTCCTAAGCTTTATGATATTCAGTGGAAAATTTTCTTACGTTAGATAGAATTCTTCAAAAACAAATGTGCGTTTATCCAGAAAACGGCTTTTCGTATTTCACAGGTTTTGGAATTCACCTCTTCAATTGTCAGGTGATGATGGTGCAAAACTAAGGTCCCTGTTTACTAAGATGCGTTAGTGTTTTTAGCGCATCTTGGGTGTCACCCTTGGGTGTCTTTAGCATTTAGCATGCGCTAAAATCATTACGCACCCTAACAATGTAGAAAACAGCTGGCTTGGTATTGGTAGCTCACTTAAGTGCTGTGCACCGCCATTGGCAGGCCTGGGTTTGATTCATAGGCTCAGCTTCTGCTCCCCAAGTCATCTGGGACTGTAAATGTTCAGAGTCAGCTTTCACAGCCCTAAAGTGATGCCATACTGGGACAGACTAAAGTCCATCAAGCCCAGTATTGTGTTTCCAGTAGTGGCCAATACAGGTCACAAATACACAAGTACCTGGCAAGAACCCAAAACAGTAGAACAGATTTTTGCTGCTTATCTTAGAAATAAGCAGTGGAGTTTTCCCAGTTCACCTTAATAATGGACTTTTCTTTTAGGAAATTAACCAAACCTTTTTTAAACCTCGCAATGCTAACTGCTTTTACCACATTCTCTGGCAGTGAATTCCAAAGTTTAATTACACATTGAATGAAGAAATATTTTCTCCGATTTGATTTAAATTTACTACTTAGTAGCTTCATTGTGTGCCCCCTAGTCATAGTATTTTTGGACAGAGTAAACAAGCGATTTACCTCTACCCATTCCATTCCACTCAGTATTTTATAGACCTCTATCATATCTCCCCTCAGCCCGTCTCTTCTCCAAGCTGAACAGCTGTAGCCACTTTATTTAGCCTTTCCTCTTAGGGAAGTCATCCTGTTCCCTTTATCATTTTTAATACCCTTCTCTGTACCTTTTCTAATTCCGCTATATCTTTTTTGAAATGTAGTGACCAGAATTGCTCACAGTATTCGAGGTGTGGTTGCACCATGGAGCGATACAAAGGCATTAGTACATCCTCATTTTTGTTTTCCATTCCTTTCCTAATAATACCTAACATTCTGTTTGCTTTCTTAGGGAAGTGGAAAGGAAGATCGGGGAGATATAGGATAAGGGGCTTGGAAGATAGAGGGTGAAAGGGAAGATGGTGGGATGCTGGACGTGGGGGTGGAGGAGAGGTAAGAATGGATGTTGGACACGGAGGGAGGGAAGATCAGGGGAGATGCTGAATATAGATGGATTTAACAAAAATCAGGGGAAATGCTAGATATGGGGAATGGAGGGGAAGAGGGGGTGATTCTAGACTGGGAGTAGAAAGGAAGATCAGGAGATGCACTAGATATGGAGGGTTGGAAGGGAAGGGAGGCAGAGATGCTGGATTTGGGGGGTAAAAGGGATGATCATGGGAGACGCTGGCCATTAAAGGGTGAAAGAGCACAGGAGAGATGCTAGACATGAGGGGAAGAATGAGGGAGATATTGGATATTGAGGTACAAAGGAAAATCAGGGGAGATGTTGGATATGGGGGGTGGAAGTAAGTGAGGGAGATGCTGGATATAGAGGGTGGGATGGAGGAGAAGAGGGGGAGATTGGCATGGATATGAGGAAGGAAAGAGAAGGCAAACTACAGATAGGTGCAGTAGAACAGAGGGAGCATAAAGGTTGAATGGTGAGAAGGAGTGATGAAACAAAGCAGATAGAGAGAGGCATAAAAATAAATGAAAGAAAGCTGAAAGTGAAAGATCAATGTCAGAGAAGGATATATGGGAGGAAGTGAAGAAGACAGGAAAGAGAAAAGAAATGGCAAATGGATAGGAGACCCTAAAAATAGAGTTGAGAAAAGCAGAAACTAGAGACTTGGGACCAACATGGTTAGAAAAAGAAAATCACCAAACAGCAAAGGTAGAAAAAATCATTAGTGATTGGAGTATGTCAGTTGTGTCTTTGTATTTTGCACAGTACATGAGGAAATGCATCTCCTTCTGTTTCTATGGTGTTGCACTGCATGCAGAGTGTGGCTTCTTGGGTTTTCAGCTTAATTTATGTCAACACATTTCTGTTTTTAGTTTGTGATAGTTTATTCTGTAGTTGGTGAGGGTGTATGTGTTCAGCATGTGTGACCGAGGCCTGTTGTTCTGTTTCTACGGAATTTCTATGTAGGGATCCATAGTAATCTGGCTTCTTAAGTATTCCCAGTATCCCCATTGATGTTATAGAACCCATTGCAGTATTTACAGTGTCCATCAACCGAAGCAGCTCAGCCAGAGGCTTGAGGTAGGCATCAAATAAAATGGGAGAGCGTATGGATCCCTGTGACACCCCACAGTTCAGTGACCAAGGTAATGATGTACTGTTGCTCAATAGAACTGATTGTTGTCTGTCTGACAAATAAGATTTGAACCATGTAAGTACTCTGCTACTGATACCTTTTTCTGCCAGTCTTGTAAGCATGATATTATGATCCACAATATCGAAGGCTGGTGAGAAATCTACCTTCCTTGTATTTTACAAAAGGCTCCACATTCAGCAAGCCTTTTGAAAGCATATAGGAAATTATATACATCATGACCTGAATGTCCCAAGTCTGTTTAGATGCCCTGCACAACATTGGGCTTTACACTTATTTATTTATTTATTTATTGCATTTGTACCCCACATTTTCCCACCTATTTGCAGGTTCAATGTGGCTTCCATAGTACCGTCAAGGCGTTTTCCCAGTCGGTTGATAACAGATACAAGGTTGTATAGTGATCGAATGAGTTATAAGTGGAGGGTCGCAAGGGATGATGATTGCTTGTTGTCCAGTACGATTATAGTCTTGCTGTTTTGCTGGGTGAAGAGGTTTACGTGGGGTCGTTGGGGTAGGCCATTTTGAAGAGGTTGGTTTTTCGTGATTTCCTGAAGTTCAGGTGGTTGTGCATTGTTTTCACAGATTTGGGGAGGCCATTCCATAGTTTTGCGCTTATGTAGGAGAAGCCGGATGCGTAAGTTGTTTTGTATTTCAGTCCTTTGCAATTTGGGTAGGGTAGGTTTAGGTAGGATCTTGACGATTTGACTTTGTTTCTTATTGGCAGATCTATAAGGTCTATCATGTATCCTGGGACTACGCCATATATGATTTTGTGGACTAAAGTGCAGATTTTGAAGGTGGTCTGTTCTTTGATTGGGAGCCAGTGCAACTTTTCTCGAAGAGGTTTGCCATTTTCGAAGCATGTTCTGTTGAATATCAGCCTGGCTGCTGTGTTTTTGGGTGGTCTAGAGTTTTTTTATGAGTTGTTCTTTGCAAACCGCGTAGATTCCGTTGCAATAATCTGCATGGCTTAGGACCATTGATTGTATTAGATATCAAAAGGTTGCTCTTGGGAAGAAAGGTTTTAATCGTTTGAGCTTCCACATTGAGTAGAACATTTTCTTTGTTACTGAGTTTACTTGGGTCTCAAGAGTAAGGTTGCAATCAAGTGTGACGCCAAGTATTTTCAAACCTCGCTCTGAGGTAGGGAGGGTATGTCCTGGAGTATTTATGGTTGTAGGTTTGTACTTGTTATGTTGAGAGGAAAGGATGAGGCAATGTGTTTTTTCAGTGTTTAGTTTCAGTTGGAATGGGTTAGCCCAGGATGTACAACTTAACTCAACGATGAAGCTTATTTCTGGAACCCTGAAATCTGCTTTAGCTGAATGGCTATCGCTATTGTCGAATATAATTCTGCCTTATATTTGAAGGGATGCAGCAGTACACAGAGAAAGTATATGAATCAACAGTAATCCAGACCTCCCAATTTATAAAGATCTTCAGAATCCTCTTAATTGCCATATAATCTTCTAAAAGCCTTTTAGTGCATAAGCTGAATACCTTTTGAATGAATATCACTGAAGAATCTTGAAGGAAAGTCTTGGGAAAATACATATTTCCATATCTAGTGCCTGCCCCAACAATTTGACAACCAAGTTTTAACCTGCCACCTATGTGTGGACAACTGTTAATATGTTTTCAGCCGGACATGGGCGAATGTGTGGCCACCAGATGTTTAATTGGTACTTAGCAAAGCATCTACCTGTGAGTGAATGACTGGAAATCTGGATTAGACCGTGGAGAATTCAAATATAGATCAGACTGTGGCGAATATACGTACGAACATCCTGCTCCACATTCAAATCTGAGACTGATTTGTCAGAGTTGCATGTACTCTTTAAAAGGCACATTAAATGGGTTTCAGAAAGTAGAATTAAATCTCTGGTGATAGCTTCATGATCTTAAAGCTATATGAAAGAAACAAAACGATTTATGTGGAGCAGAAATACACAAAATATGAATGCAGACAGACTAAAGGAGAAGCAAGCTCCATTTGAATACCAGTCAGCAAAGTATTGTGGTTGTAATACTGACCCCAGTGTATTTATTCATTTCCAGAGGTGCAACTCTTTTATCTAATACATGTATGCTATATCAGTGTTTCCTAACAAGTCAAAATGAATATGCATGAGATATATGGGAGATCCAGTGTATGTAAATCTATGCTAATACATCATGCGTATTCATTAAACATCCTATATAATAATTCTCACCTCCAACTTTCTGACTTGCTGCCTGGGACCGTGGCTCATTCCAAGTTGGTCTGCTAGGCTCCGTAGATCAGGCTGACATCACCGTAGCCATTGTGATGTCAACTTCAGAACCCGGGGGGGAGGGAACATGCCTCACAGCTCATCCATGTCCAGAGGAGGGTCACTGGACATGGGTGGCTGGAGGGGGGCAGGGGAGAGAGGAGGGTCGCTGGACATGGGTGGCAGGAGGGGGGCCAGGGGAGAGAGGAGGGTCGCTGGACATGGGTGGCTGCAGTGGGCGCTGGGGGAGAGGAGGGTCGCTGGACATGGGTGGCTGCAGGGGAGACGAAGAAAACCTTGCTAGCACCCGTTTCATTTGTGTCAGAAACAGGCCTTTTTTACTAGTATCCTATAAAGCAGACCAGTATCGAGTTGGGATCTCCTGCCCTATATCATTACCAACTAGTTTCTATATTATTTTCAAAATATGACCAGAGGTACTTTTCTGGAGCCATATGGTAATCCTATCTACAAGTAATGTATTGTATAATGTTATCAGGACTCCTGCACTCACCCCTTCACCCCCCTTCATCCCCCTTCTCCCAGATGACAGAACCTGTGTTACTGTCCCATTCCTTCTAGCCTGCATTGGTTGATCCAGCTTTATCTGGGTCCACCAACCCCTGCAGGATGCAATAAAAGGAACAAGGTAGCAACACTGGGTGCATCAGACAAGAGAAGAAGGGGTGAGTGCTGAGTCTGCCATCAGTGCTTTACAGTTTCAGGAACCCGCATCCTGTCATGCCAGTAGGACTCTGCTTTCAGCCTCCACTACCTGATAGATAGACACAGGGCTTTCTTTGAGGGGGTGCTTGTGGGTACTGAGTACCGGCACCTTTTCCATTGTCTCCTAAAATTGACTTGTGGACCCCAAATTTTAATGAAAGAGGTCAGGATGTACACACTAATTCTGCCTTGTCATAGATTCTGGGACTGGTTGCAGGGGGCCTGGCCATTCTGGGGTGGGTCTCTCAGTAATCTCCCCACCCCTGAAGGGTGGCCTAACATTTGAGTACCGGCACCTTTTTTTGCTAGAAAAAAAACACACCGGATAGACACCACTTTCTAGTTCCATGTGACTGGGCAGTTAGTCCAGACAGGCTTGTCCAATCCTTGAGAATGCAAGCAGATCAGATTTTCAGGCTATCCCTGACAAATAGGAATGAGAGAGATCTGCATACAGTGGATATACTGGGCATGGAAATTTTTCTCATGACTATTCGTTATGGATATCCTGAGACCCTGACCCGTGTGCAGCCCTCGAGGATTGAAGTTGGGCAAGCCTGGTAAGAAGAGGGGGTTTCTTTGTGTGTGCGTGTGTGTGTCCCCTCCAAGGCTTCTCTTTCCTTCAGTTTCTCACCAGAGAGCTATCATATGTGTCTCCCTGTACTTTACTTTCAGATATTTCTTCTTTGTGGGCCGGGGTAACTGCCACAATCTTCTGTGGCTAAGAATCCAGCTCCTTACTGAGGAGATCTTTTACTAAAGATTAGCTTGAGTGGTCTGCAGCAGGGCCCATAGGAATAAAATGAGACCTGCTGCAGAAAACTCGAGCTCACCTAGTCACCTTGAGTAAAAGACCCCCCCCCCCCGGAATGACTTGCAGTGCCACTAGGTTTCCCCCCCCCTCCTCAGTGGCTTGAAACAGCTGTATTGCCGTGTTACTATGAGGAATAGGACCACTTAGGCTTTTGCCTGCCTGAGCCTTAAGTTCGCACTTTTTCCCCGCCACTGTAATTTCTTGACCTTCCCTGCCTGCTCTTTCTTCTGTGAATTGCCTATCTGTGAGCACAGTCTGGGAGGGGACATCCTCCAAGCAGTCCTGTGATCTTCATCTCTCAGCAGCAGATGGTACTGAGAGGAACTCATTTCGGGGTACAAATATGTTTTAAGCAGGAGAAGCCTCTTATCAGCCGTGCACCAGGTCTGACAGACACACACAGAAAAAGTTACCTAGCACCAAGGCGACTTTCAGTTCACAAGACGAGAACGTTGAAGACATCATTCATAAAAATCAAAGGTGAGGGTTACTGTGAGGTACCAGGCATTTCTCACTGTCCTGAAACCTCTAGACACTCTGGTTGGGAGACACTTTTCTTTACAATACTCATATCCAACGCAGGATTAACCCTTCAATGGGGTCTAGCCATTGGGCCTTCCACCATAATAGAAATACTTTATTGAACCCTCACAAACCTATAAACGCCAGTATGTTCACTTCTACATCAAACACATCATATTAAACTGGAGGCTTTAATGTACACCAGACCCCGGCAAGCAGTCTCCTCCCCTTTTGTCCTCCAGATCCCAGCAGGTATCCTCAGCCGCGAAAACTTGCAACAGTTAGCTGATGGCTCACTCTTGCCTGCGCCTTCCTGTGCGGCGATTTTGCTTCACAGCAGACCGATGGGGGCCTGACGACACCAAGGGGGGAGGGTAACACATGGCACAAGCTGATGCCACCTCAAATGCCAGCTTAATGATTCTAGCAGGGTACCACTACATTGTATCGGCTGATGCCACTTCTTTTCAGATGGCAGCTTAATGATTCTAACAGGGTGCCACTTCATGGTACTGGCTGATGCCTTCTCTTCTCAGATGCCAGCTTAGTGATTCTGCATAGTACTAGCTGATGCCACCTCTTCTCAGGTGCTAGCTAAATGATTCTTGGAAGTGTCAAGTCTCCAAGTTTCTTAATATTTATTATCCTGCCTTACAATTTAATGAAAAGAATGGGTTAGGAGTCCATGGCACTGACTGATACCACCTCTTCTCAGATGCCAGCGTAATGATTCTGGGAAGTGCTACTGCACTGTATATGTAAAGTTAAGTTGGCAACGCTGGAAGGTGCCAGGCATTATAATCGTATATTAATTTGTTATATACTGATATGTAGTGCTGCATATAGTGCCTTTTCCTCCAACAACTGCCTTTTCATAGGTACGGTTGTTGGTCTTTGAGTCCTGGGAGTTAGTGCTGTTATGGTAGGTATTGGTTAGGTTTTGAGTATATTTTTGCACAAGTTTGTGCATCATTTTTTCCACTAGAGGGATTGTATGTTGGCCTTACTGAGAGGACAGCAAAACTTTAATATAATTTTAATTTGTTATAACATCATACAAAGTTTATAAAATTGAACGTACGAGCATGTGTCACTTTTTTCTTTCTAGAGAAGTTGGATCAGTGTAATTATTATTATTTATTACATTTGTACCCCGCGCTTTCCCACACGTGGCAGGCTAAATGCGGCTTACATAGTAACAATATAAAGAAGAATATACAGTTTGTGGTAAACGCAAAATTAATGGGGTTATCGGAATAAATAAGTTGAAACATAGGAGGAATTGGGTTCAGAAGGAAATGAGCATTGGGAGGTAGGTGTAGAAAGATGGAAAGGAATGGATATGGGGTAGCAAAAAGGCTAATGGGAAACATGGTCAATGTATAACTGTTGTCTATAAGAATCATGTGGACAAGTTTTGGTTAAGTTGGGTCATTAGAGTTGGCTATCTTGAAGAGATGGGTCTTCAGTGCTTTTCTGAAGGGCAAAAGTCCGTTAATGGTATGGATAGGTCTTGGTAGAGCATTCCAAAGCTGGCTACCTAAAAAGGAAAAATTGGATGCGTAGAAGGATTTGTACTTAATACCTTTGCAGTTGGGGAGGTGTAGATTAAGGTAAGTACAGGAAGACGTCAACCTGTTCCTGGTTGGGAGGTCGATAAGGTGATTTATGTAGGCGGGGCCTTCTCCGTGTAATATCCTGTAAATCATTGTGTGGACTTTAAAGTTAATTCTTTCTCTGATGGGGAGACAGTGAAGTAATGGACTAAAAGAATAGCATCTGCACAGTAGTAGGAACTAATAGTAAAAGTCTGAATTAGAAGTGGACTGAGAAAAAGATTAAAGAGATAGGATGGAAGAATTGAGCCTTGCGGAACATCACAGGAAAGAGGGTGCAACGATGAACAAGACGTCAATGAGTTTATGCATTAAAGAAATAATCTTAAAAGAGATCCCAAAAGTTAAATTGTGAGCCCAGTAGGATTCTTGAAATCGAGATCTTACAAAGTGAAAATGAAAGGAACCTTATCCTCTCCTTGGTCACCGGACTGTGGTGTCCCTCAGGGCTCTCCACTATCACCCATTCTGTTTAATGTAACGATGTCACCACTAGATAACAGACTAGAAACAGCAGGATTCGAAACTTTCATATATGCTGACAATGTTACCATATACATAACCTTCAAAAAGAACATTGAAGACATCTTACAAAAGGCAAAACTTGGCTTAAATTTGATGGAAACCTGGGCCTCAGAATCCAAACTAAAGCTAAGTAAAGTGAAAACTAAATTAATGGTTACAAACAATTCAGAATACGGCTGCTCGTATCATCTGTCAAGCCTCAAGATATGACAGGGCCAAACCACTTTTATATCGTCTTCATTGGCTTCCGATAGTTTATAGAGTAAAATTCAAGGTTCCCACTTTGACATATAAAGCGCTCCATTTAGCAACCCCATCTTACCTTGCCAATCTTACTATTCCATACACACCGACACGAACACTCCGTTCACTCAATAACAATAGACTAGTGATCAGGGGCGTAGCTAGGTGGGGCCATAGGGGCATGGGCGCCAAGTGGTTACAACACCAGTTTTACAATCCAGACGTGGCCGGTTCAAATCCCACTGCTGCTCCTTGTGATCTTGGGCAAGTCACTTAACCCTCCATTGCCTCAGGTACAAACTTAGATTGTGAGCCCTCCTGGGACAGAGAAATATTCAGAGTACCTGAATGTTATTCACCTTGAGCTACTACTGAAAAAGGTATGAGCAAAATCCAAATAAATTATTGGAGATTCTGTTACTACTATTTTACATGGAATGTTGCTATTTGAGATTCTATATGGAATGTTGATATTATCTGAGATTCTACATGGAATGTTGCTACTATTTGAAATTCTGTTGCTATTATTTGAGATTCTACATGGAATGTTGCTATAGTGGAGGAGTGGCCTAGTGGTTAGAGCACTGGTCTTGTAATCCAGAGGTGGCAGGTTCAAATCCCACTGCTGCTCCTTGTGATCTTGGGCAAGTCATTTAACCCTCCATTGCCTCAGGTACAAACTTAGATTGTGAGCCCTCCTGGGACAGAGAAATATCCAGAGTACCTGAATGTAACTCACCTTGAGCTACTACTGAAAAAGGTGTGAGAAAAAAATCTAAATAAATAAAGATTCTAGAATTCTAAAGAATAACAAGATTCCATGCAGAATCTCAAAGAGTAGTGACATTCCATGTAGAACCCCAAAGAGTAACAAGACTCTTTGGGGTGGAGGATTGGCCTAGTGGTTAGAGCACCAGTCTTGCAATCCAGAGGTGGTTGGTTCAAATCCCACTGCTGCTCCTTGTGATCTTGGGCAAGTCACTTAACCCTCCATTGCCTCAAGTACAAACTTAGCTTGTGAGTCCTCCTGGGACAGAGAAATATCCAGAGTACCTGAATGTAACTCACCTTGAGCTGCTACTGAAAAAGGTGTGAGCAAAATCTAAATAAATAAAGATTCCATTCAGAATCTCAAACAGTAGCAACATTCCATGTAGAACCCTAAAAAATAACAAGTGGAGGAGTGGCCTAGTGATTAGAGCACTGGTCTTGCAATCCAGAAGTGGCCGGTTCAAATCCTACTTCTGCTCCTTGTGATCCTGGATAAGTCACTTAACCCTCCATTGCCTCAGGTACAAACTTAGATTGTGAGCCCTCCTGGGACAGAGAAATATCCAGAGTACCTGAATGTAACTCACCTTGAGCTGCTACTGAAAAAGGTGTGAGCAAAATCCAAATAAATAAATAAATAAGAAATGGCACAGCTCCAGACTATATGGTACCATTAATAAACTTACCTCAAAGAAACACTAAATATGATATCTCAGACTACACCTCCCAAATTGCAAAAAAGTGATCTATAAAACTGTCCACTCTGTAGACTTCACTTACTTAGGAACCAAATGGTGGAACTCCTTACCACCCAAAATTGGAAATGTACAGAAATATACTAGATTCCGCAAAATCCTCTAATCGTTCCTATTCAAACAAACTCTCATAAAGAACAGTCATATCTCAAACAACTAATTTACTTGAATTGGTTATTACTCTATTTACCATTAACCTTCTCTTTGCTTCATGTACAATTTCTCATTCATAATAGATTTTCTGAATGTTAAACATCCATAGTTATCCCAGTACGTTTATGATACTGTATTGTAAAATTGGATTCTTACAACAAATTACTTTCTTATGCATTATTCTTTGTTATGTATCCTATACTGTTTATTGTAAGCCACATTGAACTCAAACTTGTGTGGGATATAAATGTCATAAATAAATAAATAACTGTTTTAGTTGTACCACAGAAAGGAGGTTTATCAAATCCATTCCCTCACCACATACTGGTTCTTCCTTCAGTTCCTTCCAGTTTGACTCCACTGGTATCTCACTGTCTTTTGAAGGCAGATGCTTTTGATACACTACGGTGTTTTATTCTCGATTCGGTTCCTAAAAGAGAACATGGAAGCGACTGGAATACTTCCCTGTTAACGCTGTGAGAAGGAATTAAGAACAGTAGAGCTTAAAGGCTTGAATGACAAAACTGAATGGCACCTCTCTAATGATTTCTTACATTGTTTTTACTTGCACAATCCTTGTGTTTTTCGCTGTTTGGTTCTGCATTTTATTCTTATCTTTTTTAATATCACCTGGCCTCTTTGGATCTGACTGATGACCCCTTGTTCTAGAACCTGTTTTCTCTAATTATTTCACCACTAGGAATACCTTGGCAACCCAGGTACAAAATGTCATCTAATAAAGTTGCCTGAATCTGAATATGTTTCTGAAGAGCTGAGTGGTAACACTAGCACAGGTTTTGCTGCCACCTAGAGTGGAAGCCAAGAATTACCAGGAAAATCAGGAAAATACGAGTAGAGTTTAATCCTGCCCAAGCCACGTCCCCTTGTGTTGTGTAGATTTCCATGTGTATAGAGCAGCTTTCTGAACCCAGTAATTCCACATGTATGCAATATAGGCATATAAATGCTGCTATTTACATGCGGATATGGTTCTAAAACAGGGGTTCTCGACCTTGGGACACAGCTAGCCAGTCAGGTTTTCAGGATACCCTCAATGAATATACATGAGATGGATCGGCATAGAATGAAGGTAGTGTATGCAAAATTATCTCATGCATATTTATTGTGGATATCATGAAAACCCGACTGGCTGAGAGTGTCCCCAGGACTAGGTTTAGAACCGCTGTTTTAAAATAATGGCTAAAGTGTGATCCACACCCACCCCGCCCCACCCCCTTTCACACTCTCACTCCGCCCCTTTTCACACCCTCGCTCTGCCCCCTGTCACATTTTCCCCTCCCCCCTGTCACACACCCCATCACCCCCCCTCCCCGTCACCCCCCTCCCCTTACCTTACTACTGCCCTGGTGGTCTAGTGACCTCTTCGGGGCAGGAGAGAGCCCCCTCTTTCTTGCCCGGAGCCTTGCCCTGCATGCATCCTTCCTGTTGGTGATCTCAGCGCCGATTCAAAATGGCCGCCAAGAGTTGAAGTCTTGCGAGGTCACGTCAACTCTCGGTGGCCATTTTGAATCGGCGCCAAGATCACCAACAGGAAGGATGCATTGCAGGGAAGCGCTCCGGGCAGGAAACAGGGGGCTCTTTCCTGCCCCGAAGGCGGAAGAAGTCACTAGACCACCAGGGCACTAGTAAGTAAGGGGAGGGGAGGCTAGCAATCTGCCCGTTTGTCTGGATTTCTGGACAAATGGGCAGGCTGGTGGGCGGGCCGCCCTGTAGGAAATCCGGACAAATGGGCAGATTGACAAAACCTGCCCAGTTGCCCGGACATATGGTAACCCTAACCCAGTGCATCCAGGGGTTCTCAACTACACTGGCTACCAGTACCTTACAGGGCTAAATTTAAAACTCTATGTTTGATTTTCAAGGTCCTCAGACAAAATGGGCCAGAGCACTTCAAGAATAAGTTAGCACTTTACACACCTTTGAGACATCCCTCAAGGAGCATCACTATCTGTACCCTCATCAAAAGAAACTGTACGACGTGATACCTGCCAGAAAGCCTTCTCAGGAGTAGTCCCCACACTCGGGAAGCAGGTGAAAGCCTGGCTCTTCTCCTAAGTGTTTCATACATATGGCAACTGACTATACACTCATTCTGCACCTGGACTACACACCCTGGAACTTAGACCAGTTCCTTATATCTTGCTTAACTGTACAAAGAACTTGCTTTGAATTTAGCCTCCCATTTAGTTATCCCAACTGAGTCTGTACCATCCATCTTGTCCACATCTATATATCTTCACTTGGCCTCTCAGCTACATGGTAAGCAGTATTGTAGAAAAGCATTAGCATCATATCTATGTTATTTGAATGTTCTAACGTGTGTTTATTAGCTTGTTCCATTTCTAGTAAGCTAACATCATATTATATCTATGTTATCGAATGTTCTAATGTGTGCTTATTAGGCATTTCATTGGTATTATGCTGACCATATTATATCTATGTTATTTGAATGCAGTGCTGTTAATTGTGAATATTTTTATACTGTTTCACGTTAGTCCTTTTATTAGGGTGTAATTTGCTGTTCTCAAGTTTACCTCTTTTCTTGTATTTATGTTTTATATTTGGTTATTTTACTGTTATTATGCTGTTAACTGCTGTACACTGCCTTGGACAAATAAATCTCAATAAATAAATAAACCCAGCCCACGGGGTACACCAAGCCAGTCAGGTTTTTAGGATTTCTGCAATGAATATGCAAGAGAGATTTGCATACAATGAAGTCAGTGCATGCAAATTTATCTAATGCATATTCATTGAGGATATCTTGAAAACTTGGCAGGTTGGGTGTGGCCCGAGGACTGGGTTAAGAAGTGCTGATTTAGTCTGAAACCAGAGGATGGATTTTTTTTTTTTTTTGAACCGGTGCCTTGTTTCCTTTTTTAGAGATCACTCATCAGAAAGGCAGAAAGGAAGGAGGGAAGAAAGATTTTCACCTGTCAGTGATTCAAATCTCTACTGCCGAGAACAGCTGCACTTTCAAAGTATCATCAGGCTTTGGGGGTGATAACGGTTTTGTAAGCATCAGACATTGTTAAACCAGCACTGACAAAAACACGAAACAGGTAGTAACCTCTGCATGTGGTCCAAAGTCCAAAGCAAGAATAGAGGGTGCAACAAAACACAACCAGCCAACGGGTTGAAGTCAGAGAGTCCTTTATTCAAAGCACCACTAACTGGACCCAGGTATTGGTGCTTTGTATAAAGGACTCTTTGACTTCATGTCATTGGCTGGTTGTGTTTTGTGGCATCCTTTAAACCAGCGCTGAAACATTCTGGGACATTTATTTCATTATTTATTATTTATGGCATTTCTATCCCATATTAGCAGCCCAAGTGAAACTCAGGTTCAATGTGGCTTACAATCCTATCTAATAATTCTCACCTCTAACGTTCTATCTTCCTGCCTGTGCCCGTGGCTTTCTTCAGAGTTGGTCTGCTAGGCTCTGTAGATCAGGCTGACGTCACATAGAACGCCAGAGCTGGAGGAGGAGGGGCGAAAGGGGCAGGGCACAGGGGCGGAGCCGGAGCTTGAAAGAAACAGAAGCGTTGAGGGGCGGAGTAGCCCAGAGCGTCGCAACCAATGGCAGGGAAAGAAAGGTCGGAGTCCTTCTTGGGCGTGAGCGAGGGGGCAGAGCCTCGGAGAGCGTGATGCTGTGCCTAGCCGGCGCGCGGGTGCGCTCGCGCGTTCCTGCGCTTGGCGCGGGGGAGGGGGGATCTCAGGAGTTGGAGCAGCGCTGCAGAGGAGGAAAGCAGGTGACGGCTGCGGCTACCCCTTCGGGCCCCATGGGAGGGTGTGTGGGCAGCCGCCACGACTCCTCGGAAGGGAGGGAGGGAGGGAGGGAGAGACCTTGAAACTGGGAGGGAGGGAGGGGGGGACCCTGAAACTGGGAGGGAGCTTGAAACTGGGAGGGAGGGAGGGAGCTTGAAACTCGGAGAGAGGGAGGGAAGGACCCTGAAACACGGAGGGAGGGGCTCTGAATCTCGGAGGGAGGGAGGGACCCTGAAAGTCAGAGGAAGGGAGGGAGGGGACCCTGAAAGTCTGAGGGAATGTAGAGTCTAAATGTCTAGTGTTTGGGATGAATCCTTATGGTATGCCCAGTGGCGTAGCAAGGGGGGGGGAGGGAGGGGCGGTCCGACCCGGGTGTCAGCTCGGGGGGGGGGGTGCTCTCTGCCAGCTCCCCCCCTTGGTGAATCAACACCCCCCCCCCCCCGACCAGCTCCCGCACCCTACCTTTAAAAAGAATATCGGGAGCACGCCTGCCCTGCACGTAAAAGAAATGTGGACCTCGGGTCTTCCCTCGTTCTATCTGTCCTGCCCTCCGCTGATGCAACTTCCTATTTCCGCAAGGGCAGGACAGACAGAGCGAGAGAAGGCCCGACGGTCCACATTTCTTTTACGTGCAGGGCAGGCGTGCTCCCGATATTCTTTTTAAAGGTAGTGTGTGGGAGCTGGTCGGGGGTGGGGGAGGGGGGTGCCATCGTGCTGCACCCGGGGGGGGGGGGGGTGCAACAGCGAACCGCCCCGCCCCGGGTGGCAGCCCCCCCTGCTACGCCACTGGGTATGCCTTCTTGAACAAGTTGGTTTTCAGTAGTTTACGGAAGATTGCCAGGTCGTGCATTGTTTTTATGACCTTTGGTAATGTGTTCCATAATTGCGTGCTTATGTAGGAAAAGCTAGATGCATACAAACAAGCAGATGATTTATCTGCTTACTTCCGTGTCTGATATTCAGTGGACCTAACTGTTTTATACTATTTTATTGATTTCGGCATTTCTACCTTACATTTTCCAAATTCTATTGTTTCAATGTGGCTTACATAGAACGAGGGAGTTACAATGAAACAGGGATATCCGATTCATATTGATCAATATGGCTTGAGGTAGGACAGGGGTATCCATACAAAGATAGGAAGGAAGGGGTCTGGGTAGTGGAAGGATATCTATTAGTAGAAGGTAGTGTGGGGTCGGGTCCAGGCTAGAGGAGGAGAGGACGCTACGGAGTAAGAGATGGCAATTCATAACTGATTTATAATGGGGCTTCGTGGAAGGATTTTTTGACAAAGTATGCCTTTAGCTGCTTACGAAACATCAGGTAATTTTGTCCAAGCATGTTAGCATTTTAGGGAGTGCATTCCAGTTCTTAGTGCATAGACAGGTAAAGCCCGACGAACAGACCGTCTGGTATCGTAGACCCTGGCAGCTGGGGAAGTGGAGTGTGAAGTTGTCCTGTGCTTCGGTGTGTATATTGCATAGCGGTAGGGTTATTAGGTCTGACCTGTATTTAAAGTTAGGATTGATACTTATGCGGTCCACCTAAATGGATAAATGTTATCTTAATAGCAGCTAAATATCGCTCTTTATGGATACATTTTGGCCCTGCCCCAGAACACCACTGGCTACTCATTTTTGAAAATGGATAATTTTTGAATGGAGTTATCTGTCCAAAATTCAGCATCCTCTGACAGAGCACATGGGCCCTGTATGGAAGACAATACAGAGCTCTTCCTATCACAAAGGTCCCATGGAAAAGTACTGCAGGCATACATTGTTGGATGGAGCCAACTTAATTGCTTGTCGGGTCCCTGAGACCAGGGCTCCACTTTTCTCTCCCTCCTCTTCCTTGTTGTTGGCCCCCTGGTGGTTTCAATCACAATGGCCTTTCAATATCAACTGTCATCCCATCCACATACATCAAACTCTTAGTCTTCCTCCTTTTTATTCCTGTCCATTTTCTGTCCCTTTTCTTGTGCATGGAATGCTAGCTCAATGTCCAATAAACTAATCCAAATTCACTCCATCCATCTCCTTCATCTGACTGAGCTCTGACTTTCCTCTAATGCCCTTCTCACTTGATGCTCTCTTGTTGGAGGTTACCTCTTCTCCCATGCACCTAGCGTGGAAGGGCTGCAGCTGTGGTACCAGGGTGCAACTCTTCCTCTGCTGTGGTTTTAGCTTCTTCCTTTCAGGAGCCTACCATCTGTCAGTTCACATCTGTTGACCCTCCTCCTCCTCCTCCTTCCTTTCTGACTTTGATGCTTTCGTCTTGTTTGCTTAACTTCCACATTAATGGCCTCTCTCACTCTCATGCCTCAAAGTTTCTTCCTCATATGACTTCCATTTTCTTTATGCTGTATCACCCTGTGATAGCATTGTCATTGTACTGGGTAGTAGCCCATCACATGTACAGGCAGCTGACAGTTTAAACCAGAAAAAAAAAGTCTCTATCATACTTTTATTCATGCAGTTGGGTTCACTACATTTATTTTTTTTATTTTTATTACATTTGTACCCCGCGCTTTCCCACTCATGGCAGGCTCAATGTGGCGGGCAATGGAGGGTTAAGTGACATTGCCCAGAGTCACAAGGAGCTGCCTGTGCTGTCCTCAGTTCCCCAGGACCAAAGTCCACCACCCTAACCACTAGGCCACTCCTTCACTGTTGCTACTATTTGAGATTCTACATGGAATGTTGCTATTCCACTAGCAACATTCCATGTAGAAGTCAGCCCTTGAAGAACACTAATGTGGCCGTGCAGGCTTCTACATGGAATGTTGCTACTATTGGAGATTCTACATGGAATGTTGCTATTCCACTAGCAACATTCCCAGAGTCACAAGGAGCTGCCTGTGCCTGAAGTGCGAATCGAACTCAGTTCCTCAGTTCCCAAGGACCAAAGTCCGCCACCCTAACCACTAGGCCACTCCTCCACTGTTGCTACTATTTCAGATTCTACATGGAATGTTACTATTCCACTAGCAACATTCCATGTAGAAGTCGGCCCTTGAAGATCACTAATGTGGCCGTGCAGGCTTCTACATGGAATGTTGCTAGTGGAATAGCAACATTTCATGTAGAATCTCCACTAGTAGCAACATTCCATGTAGAATCTCCAATAGTATCTATTTTATTTTTGTTACATTTGTACCCTGCGCTTTCCCACTCATGGCAGGCTCAATGCGGCTTACATGGGGCAATGGAGGGTTAAGTGACTTGCCCAGAGTGTCAAGGAGCTGCCTGTCTGAAGTAGGAATCGAACTCAGTTCCCCAGGACCAAAGTCCACCACCCTAACCACTAGGCCACTCCTCCACTGTTGCTACTATTTGAGATTCTACATGGAATGTTGCTATTCCACTAGAGAAGTCGGCCCTTGCAGATCACCAATGTGTCCGCGCAGGCTTCTGCTTCTGTGAGTCTGACGTCCTGCACATACGTGCAGGACGTCAGACTCACAGAAACAGAAGCCTGTGCAGCCTTCTACATGGAATGTTGCTAGTGGAATAGCAACATTCCATGTAGAATCTCCAATAGTAGCAACATTCCATGTAGAATCTCCAGTAGTATCTATTTTATTTTTGTTACATTTGTACCATGCGCTTTCCCACTCATGGCAGGCTCAATGCGGCTTACATGGGGCAATGGAGGGTTAAGTGACTTTCCCAGAGTCACAAGGAGCTGCCTGTGCCTGAAGTGGGAATCAAACTCAGTTCCCCAGGACCAAAGTCCACCACCCTAACCACTAGGCCACTCCTCCACTCAAAGCCTGTCCTCTCTCCGCAGGCAAGTCAGTTTATTTTATTTATTTATTTATCTCATTTGTACCCCACAGTTTCCCAACAGCGTCAGGCTCAATGTGGCTTACAGCGCACCACAGAGAGAGACGCCAATGCAGTATAAAGAAGCTAATACAACAGAAAACCTACACAAAAAATAATGGGGAGGATGAGGAAGGGGTGGGAGGAGTAGGGGAACCAGGAGAGAGGAGGGAAGGGGAATGTGTCCAAAATTGTCTGTAGATTGATGCGCATCCAACAGTGGAGACACATGCTGAGTCCTTGGGATAAGTGTTTCCAAATAACATGGTCTTAAGTGATTTCCTGAAAGTTTAACATAAGTAACCCTTCGATGTAACCACCACAAAGGCCTGGTCTCTAATGGTCTGACAGTCAAACACAAAAATGGGTTCTAGCAGTCTCTGTATAGAAAGGCCTGTCCTACTTTACAAGCTATAGTATTCAAACTCTTTCTCAGCAATCCTCCAGCGATGTCTGGCCAGGTTTGGAGGCTACTGCGAGCAAGGAAAGGAGACTAACTTCAGCCACTGTTGGCAGGTCATAGTAGATGACAGCAGATAAAGACCTGTACGGTCCATCCAGTCTGCCCAAAGAGATAAACTCATTATATAAGGTATGAGGTGGAGGAGTGGCCTAGTGGTTAGGGTGGGGGACTGTGGTCCTGAGGAACTGAGTTCAATTCCCACTTCAGGCACAGGCAGCTCCTTGTGACTCTGGGCAAGTCACTTAACCCTCCATTACCCCAGGTACAAATAAGTACCTGTATATGTAAGCCGCATTGAGCCTGCCATGAGTGGGAAAGCACGGGGTACAAATGTAACTAAAAAAAAATACAACATATGTATACCTGAACTTGATTTGGCCATGCAATTTTTAGGTCAAAGAGCGTAGAAGTCTGCCTGGCACTGTCCTTGTTATCGAAGACCTTGATAAGCTCCATTCCAGCCCATCCAAATCTATGCAGCCATGATCAAGGCACAAACTGTAGAAGTCTGCCCCGTACTGGCTTTGCTTACTCTTTGGATCCAGTCTGAGCTTCTCTGATTCTCATTTTCCTCTAGGCCACACCCTCCTGCCTAGGCCTCCACGGTTTGGGATTCTAAAGATGGCCTGGAGAAGATGTGCCTTAAGGGGAACTAGGTTTCACCTAGGCACTTCCTCACCCCCTTCCCCCTCTGACCAACATGGCCACAGACTCCTCCAGTACAATTCTTTGCCTCTCAGTCACCTTTTGGAATCTCTAGCATACCAGGCAATTATTTCTGTTAGAATTGCTGGCTCTTGGAACACCCTGGGTAGTGCATTCCATATCTGTGGGCTGATCTTTTGGCGTTTCTGGGCGGTAAGTCCACTAGGTTTAACATGTAGAGTGGGGCATCTGCGTGAATGATTTTGTGTACGGTTGTGCAGATCTTGAACTCAATTCGTTCCTTGAGCGGGAGCCAGTGTAATTTCTCTCTTAGGGGCTTCGCACTTTCGTATTTAGTTTTTCCAAAAATGAGTCGGGCTGCAGTGTTCTGGGCTGTTTGGAGTTTTTTAATGGTCTGTTCTTTACAACCTACGTATAGAGCGTTGCAGTAGTCCAGGTGACTTATCACTAGTGACTGTACTAGGGTGCGGAAGATGTTTCTTGGGAAAAAAGGTTTTATTCTTTTGAGTTTCCACATTGAGTAGAACATTTTTTTCGTTGTATTCTTCACATGGGTGTCAAGTGTGAGGCTTCGGTCAATAGTGACTCCAAGAATTTTCAGATTTTCTGAAATGGGAAGTGTGCAGTATGGTGTGGTTATGTTGGGGTAGTTGTTTGTATTATATTGGGAAGTGAGAACTACACATTGAGTTTTTTCTGCGTTAAGTTTTAACTGGAATGAGTCTGCCCAGGAGTGCATGATTTGGAGGCTCTGATTGATCTCGTTGGTTATTTCGTTTAGATCACTTTTGAACGGATGTGGATCGTGACATCATCAGCATGAACCAGAAGGACAGAAGTCATTTGGGCTGAAGAAAGGAGGAAGCAATGACAGCTGAATTTACCTACAGGAGAGGCAGCTTTGGAGATGGGAGAGTCAGTGCCAGTTGGGGGGGGGGGGGGTCACACCTGGGGGGAGGGCGTAAGTAGAGAGTGCTAGAATAGGGTCTTGAGGCTGGAAGCAGGTGAGTACTGGGAGCCAAGCTGGGGAGAGAAGTGGACAAGTAGTGGGGCTAACTCTGAAGGGAGAAGAAAGAAAGTAGGGATGGGTGGCCAGAACATTTTTGTTCCTTTTGGGTTTTTCCTGGTTTTTTTAGTGCATACTTCTCTTGAAGAATGTGTGCTATATGCACTCTCTACTACTACTACTACTACTATTTAGCATTTCTATAGCGCTACAAGGCGTACGCAGCGCTGCACAAACATAGAAGAAAGACAGTCCCTGCTCAAAGAGCTATGTAATAAAAGTGAGCCAAGTATAGGACAATCAAGCCATTGTGACATCACTGATGAGGTTGGCTCTTATTGGTGGCCTGAGGCATTATGACATCACAATATTAGCTCTGGTTACAAGAGACTACTACTACTACTATTTATCACTTCTATAGCACTACAAGGCGTACGCAGCGCTGCACAAACATAGAAGAAAGACAGTCCCTGCTCAAAGAGCTTACAATCTAATAGACAAAAAATAAAGTAAGCAAATCAAATCAATTAATGTGAACGGTGGAGGCGAGTGGTTACAAGTGGTTACGAGTCAAAAGCAATGTTAAAGAGGTGGGCTTTCAGTCTAGATTTAAAGGTGGCCAAGGATGGGGCAAGACGTAGGGGCTCAGGAAGTTTATTCCAGGCGTAGGGTGCAGCGAGATAGAAGGCGCGAAGTCTGGAGTTGGCAGTAGTGGAGAAGGGAACAGATAAGAAGGATTTATCCATGGAGCGGAGTGCACGGGAAGGGGTGTAGGGAAGGACGAGTGTGGAGAGATACTGGGGAGCAGCAGAGTGAGTACATTTATAGGTTAGTAGAAGAAGTTTGAACAGGATGCGAAAACGGATAGGGAGCCAGTGAAGGGTCTTGAGGAGAGGGGTAGTATGAGTAAAGCAACCCTGGCGGAAGATGAGACGGGCAGCAGAGTTTTGAACCGACTGGAGAGGGGAGAGGTGACTAAGTGGGAGGCCAGCAAGAAGCAGATTGCAGTAGTCTAAACGAGAGGTGACAAGGGTGTGGATGAGGGTTTTGGTAGAGTGCTCGGAAAGAAAGGGGCGGATTTTACGGATGTTGTAAAGAAAGAAACGACAGGTCTTGGCGGTCTGCTGGATATGAGCAGAGAAGGAGAGAGAAGAGTCAAAGATGACCCCAAGGTTTCGAGCTGAGGAGACAGGGAGAATGAGAGAGCCATCAACAGAAATAGAAAACGGGGGGAGCGGGGAGGTGGGTTTGGGGGGGAAAATGAGAAGCTCGGTTTTGGTCATATTTAATTTCAGGTGGCGTTGAGACATCCAGGCAGCAATGTCAGACAAGACAGTGCAGGAAAGAGTGTGCACTAGTGCATTACACAGATCGTGCACACACTTATTGGTGAACAATATTTGTTTCAAACAACAGCCCATCCCTAAAAGAGAGTCTGTGTGTGAAAGTAAGAGAGGGAAAGAGAAAATGACAATACAAGAAGGAGAGTGAGAAAGATAGTGTGGGCAAGGTAGAGTCCATGGGACGGGGAATGTGGAAGAGAGAAAGTTACTGCCATGAACCTACAAGAATCTCAAGGTGACCAGAATGCAAAAGTTCCCAAGCGTTATCTTCCTTGCATCCTGTGTGCCTTTGCCTCATCTCTCCTCTCTTCAGAGGCAGCTTCTTCCAACACCATTTTGGACATATCTGCCCCACTCTCCCCTGCTGTATAAAGCCCAAACTTGGGCCCCGATGTGCAAAGGTCCTTCACTAAAGCCAACGGCGCAGACCCCTATAGCACAAGAACAGAGCAGAAACCTAGCTCTCAAGTGCTCAAAAGAAATGGTATTCAAACTGTACGTGCATTACGAAACCAAGAGCAAGGGGGAAGAACTACCTGGTGCACATGTGCAAGAGTTTGGCAGTAAGTACAACCTTTATGTGCATGCCCAGGCAAGACCAGAAGTGCAAGCATACATCAGGGTTATTCTTCTGCACCTTTAAATATAAGTGTTCAAAAATGTTCACTTGAAAAGCTCATATTTAAGTGCGGAAAAACAAGTGCCAATGCTTGCTTGCATTTTCTGTTTTGCTTGGGCTCGCACATTTTTGTTTCTTGCTATCAGCTGCTTCTTAAAGAAGACAAAACCAACAATTTAAAATGAGAAATTCTCAAGCAATGCTATCTTCAAAACCTTCAATGCCACCCCCGAACTAGCTCACCTTCAGAGTTTGCTTCCATGTCAGATGGAGGACCTTCAGCCACTGTTATGTCTACAGTCCCTGCAGCTCTGAGCCCCCTCTCCTCTCCTTGCTTTGAAGAAGGAGGTGTCAGAGTCAAAATGCGTGCCACAGCCCACACAGCCTTGTCCATAGCTGCCCAGGATGGCAGGTAGGAGTCAGAGGCTACCACAGTAGTAGGTCGGGAGTGAGGAGGGGCAGCGTGTGATGATTTTAATCCTCAACTTGCCGCCCGAGTCACATTGGCCCTGAGAAGGAAAGCTTTATAGTGCACAATCAGACAGCACAAAATTCGATTATGGGCTTCAAAGAATAACCTAATGGTTAGTACAGTAGGCTTTGACCCTGGCAATCTGGGTTGAATTCCCACTGCAGCTCCTTGTGACCTTGGGCAAGTCACTTAACCCTCCATTGCCCCAGGTTCAAAAGCCCTCTAGGGACAGAAAAAGTACCTGTATATAATATGTAAACCACTTTGAATGTAGTTGCAAAAACCTCAGAAAGGCGGTATGTCAAGTCCCAGTTCCCTTTCCCTATTTGAGATTCTACATGGAATGTTCCTACTATTGGAGATTCTATATGGAATGTTCCTACTATTGGAGATTCTACATGGAATGTTGCTATTCCACTAGAAACATTCCATGTAGAAGCCTGCCCTTGCAGATCAGCAACACAGCCGTGCAGGCTTCTATTTCTGTGAGTCTGACGTCCTGCTCATATGTGCAGGACGTTAGACTCACAGAAACAGAAGCCTGCGCTGCCGCATTGCTGATCTGCAAGGGCAGGCTTCTATATGGAATGTTGCTAGTGGAGGAGTAGCCTAGTGGTTAGTGCAGCAGACTTTGATCCTTGTGACCTGAGTACAATTCCCCCTGCAGCTCCTTGTGACCTTGGGCAAGTCACTTAACCCTCCATTGCACCAGGTTCAAAAACTTAGATTGTGAGCCCTCTAGGGACAGAAAAAGTACCTGTATATAGGGCCTTATTCTATAAAGGTGATGCTCCTCAATTTAAGAGCATAATTTATGGTGATAAATTACAAGCATACTATATGAGCCAAAATAGATTATGCTCATAATTTAGGAGCATCACCTTTATAGGATAAGGCCTATAATGTGTACAGTGCTGTGTACAACTAGTAGTGCTATATAAAAGATTAGCAGTAGTAGCAGAGAAAAGCAAATGTTACAGTTAAATAACACTTCCCTTCCCAAATTACAGGACATAGTCAATCAGTGAGTTTTTTTTTTTTAAACACTGACCACAGTGGTCAAAAGATATCCAGGTATTCAGTGCCACTCTCTGGATAAGAACATAAGAACAGCCATACTAGGGCAGTGCAGTGGTCCATGAAGCCCAGTATCCTGTTTCCAGCAGTGGCTAATCCAGGTCACAAGTACCTGGCAGAATCTCAAAGAGCAACACGATTCCAGAATCCCAAAGAATAGCTAAATTCCAGAATCCCACAAAGTAACAAGATTCCAGAATCCCACAGAGTAACAAGATTCCAGAATCCCAAAGAATAGCAAAATTCCACAATCCCACAGAGTAGCAAGATTCCAGAATCTTAAAGAGTAGCAAGATTCCACAATCCCACAGAGTAGCAAGGTTCTAGAATCCCAAAGAATAGCAAAATTCCAAAATCCCACAGAGTAGCAAGATTCCAGAATCTCAAAGAGTGGCTTTGAATATCTGGAGAATGCAGTTAGCACTGGAACTTACCCAGATAGGGCTGGATTCCATATATGGCACCCAAATTTGGGTGCCAAAATAATAAGCGCCAAGCGCTGTTTATAGAATAACTCTTAGCGCAGGGATCCACGCTCAATTTTAGACACACGGATTTACACCAACTGAAACCTGCTGTAAATCCTTGTGCCTAAATCAGGCGCTGATCTGCATTATTCTATAACACTGTGCAGAAATTCTAGGAATTCCCCAGACCCACGCATGCTCTTCCCATGGCCACACCCCCTTTTAATCTGCGCTTAAAATTTATGTACACCTCTTTAGAGAATACCAACTACCAAGATGCTAATTAGCTCATTCAATTAAATTGTGCACGCAAATTGAGCACCTGTCCAAATTTGTGTGCGCAATTTTGAGCACCATATATAGAATTAGGAGGATACTGTTTATATTTATATTCAGTTTGCTATCTGGATAACTTAGGACATCAGCCTTTTTGCTGTCCAAGTTATCTGGATAATGGACTAATATAAATACAATCCGGATAAGTTCCAGGACCATCCTGATCCCCCCACTCTCTGGATAATGCTGAGGTGGTCTTAAGGATATGTAAAAGCACCGTCTGGATCAGAAGAGTGCTTTTCAGTATTGACCCAAGAGTTAATAATGTAAATCACCACGAGTATCAGATATTGAAAAAGTATACGGAAGAACATTCAAAACTTTCCAAAGTCACACAAATAGATATTTCACAACTAGTTGTTATGTACTTCCTTTCCAGGAGGGAACTTAATCTCAAACTCTATACATCTGGTAAAATAAAGAACTGAAAGCTAACCGCCCGGGGTCCTGTCAAAGGGGCGGTTGCAGAATGAATCAGAAAATCATAAAGATTAAAACACAGCCTGGGGGAAAGCAGTGCGAAGAGGAGGTAATTCTAAGTTCTGCTCTTTGAACAGTCACCCTGGGTTGATGCATCATGGCACCTGGTAGCACCAGTCCTGATGGGGGGTATTTCCTCAGCAATCTTCCCTTCCATTTGTCACACCCTAATGTCACTGTTTCCCCTGCCTGCATACATGCAAAAATCCTTCATTGGATATGTCCTGACCTGCTGCCTCTTCCCTTTTGCATTCAAACCAGTGGCCTAGATAGATGGTTATTTTTCTTGGGGGGGCTGAGCTAAAGTGTATGGGCACAAATTTTGCCCTTTCCCCTGCTTTCTATGCCCTGACCCTGTGACCCTCAACTCAAAATTGTAAACACCTGAGCTGGCAGGGATCCCCCAAGCCCCGCTAGCTGCTGAAGAAATCCTCCCCTGGCATGCTCAGATTTAGTGCATGCATGAAGACCAAGTATATTGGGGAGGGGGGGAGGGGCATGGCAGCAGCCCATTAAAATGCCACCAGTTGTGAGTACAGGGAAAGGAGATGGGATTTGATATACTGCCTTTCTGTGGTTACAATCAAAGCGGTTTACATATTATATTCAGGTATTTATTTTGTACCAGGGGCAATGAAGGGTTAAGTGACTTGCCCAGAGTCACAAGGAGCTGCAGTAGGAATCGAACTCAGTTCCCCAGGATCAAAGTCCACTGCACTAACCACTAGGCTACTCCTCCACTCATTCCACCAATAAGAGCCAACCTCATCAGTGATGTCACAATGGCTTGATTGCCCGATAGTTGGCTCACTTCTGATATTGTGATGTCATAATGGAAAGGGGGAAAGGGAAATGGGACTTGATATACTGCCTTTCTGAGATTTTTGCAACTACATTCAAAGCGGTTTACATATATTCAGGTACTTATTTTGTACCAGGGGCAATGGAGGGTTAAGTGACTTACCCAGAGTCACAAGGAGCTGCAGTGGGAATTGAACCTGGTTTCCCTGGTTCTCAGGGCCACCAGAGAAGGACCTCTTCCACTGGCGGGGCTTGGAGATCCCCGCCAGCCATAGCAACGGAGGGGGGGGGGAGCCTGAATCAAAGTGGGTAGGCTCAGGCCTTCTGCTCTCTCCCCTCCCCCATGTCTCTGCCACTGATTGAAACTACATATCTCCTTTGCTTTGATTTTCGTGCATCCCATCAGTCTCCAATGATCCCATCAGTCTGCTAATGGCCAAGTCCAGGGACTTGATTGTCATGTTCCTGGTGCAAAGGTGGTGGAACAGTGGTAGAAAGATCTCCTTTTTCCATGTCCAGCCTATCTAGTGGTCCAGATATAGAAAATCTAAAATGAGCTTCTTGGGGCCTTTCTCTCTTCAGTGATTGAACAGGTTCTAGTGAACGGAACGCAAATGGTCTCTTAGGACGTATTGACCGGCATAAAAGCACATGCCATGAGCTGATGGAGCATAGCTTGGTTTTTTTTCAGTGCATAGCCCAGAAACTATGGAATATGCTCCCTATACACCTTAAAATGCAAACCCCCCTTCAACAATTTAAAATTGACTTAAAGACATTCCTATTTGTAGGTGAATATACTTAACACATTTCCTTTACAAACCAGAAGTGATAACTGAATGCATAGCATAATCCAGTTGTGTTCCCTCCCCTCCCCTCCTATCCTGTTGAGGCAGCCATGGGCAAAGAAAGTGTTAACTCTGAGAAATGATATTAAAAGCTTGAAGTTTGAATTCTAGCTTTTTACCTTGCAAGCAAGATAAAGGAATGCAGGCTGGAATTAATTACTAGAAGTCTAGCGTTTGCCGGGCTGGGTTAGAAAGGTCAGAGACAGGAATTTCTTTCACCCTTGTGAATAATGAATGCTAGCTCAACATTTGTATACTGTTAGGCATACTGTAGTTTAAAGCTGAAATACTATTTCAGAAGTTCTTGATATGTAGATTTTGTTATAAGAAGATAGCTTAGATATATAGACCATTATAAGTATGTAGAATATGTCTTATAAGGATGCTTACTTTAGAATATGCTGTATTCTGTGTAAATTAATAATTCTGTGTGGAATGTTTGTATTATTCTTTGTCTGACGTTCTAAGCAAAGACTGTAGTGAAGAGGTCAAACATGTGTTTTGACTTATCTGCAGTTCTGGCTGGTTCAATGTATAAGCTGATAGGTGAACGAGGTCAGGACTAGTCAGCTCTCTTCTCCTTGATTAATTGTAGGTAAATGTAGAAATGGTCCTGAATGCCATTAAGTAAGATTGGCCCTTGACCCCTTTAATGAATACCAGAGTTTAGTTAGCAGTTAGTACTAGGAATATGAGAAATCAATCATAATAACATGTAAGAGACTGGAGCCCAAATGTCTGGTGTAAGGGGCCCCAGGTCACAGGTCAGTTTAGGATGCCTGGAACCTATGTAACTGATATTTTTAAAGTAATGATTGGTTGAGGCAAAGTGACCAATCTATTCCTTAACCAATTGGAGAGTAAGGGGGGGCTAGGCTAGGAGGGGGATAGAAACTGTATTTAAGTAAGAGCAGAAGCAGTTTACGTCAGAAGAAAGGAAGGAGAGCTGAAAGAAAGCTGGAAGACAACAGGAAAGGAAAGAGAGCAGAAGGAACAGACAGAAGAGAAGAGAGCTGAAGAGGACAGACAAAAGCCATAACATCCAGAGAGAGAGAGAGAAGAGAGCTAGAACTGATGTCCTGCTTTGTTTGCTGGCAAATAAAGAAGATTTCTCCCTCATTCTGGTGTGTGCTGTCTGACTCCTGAAGTATCACAAATTCCTATCTCAATTCCTGCAACAATTCTTGGTGGCAGCGGTGGGATGAATCCTGCATTAATCCCAGCACCCAACTGACTGGAGAACATTCGCCGGGTATGTATTCTGTATTTTGTATTGTAATTCTAGCTAGAAAATTGTAAATCAGCCCCTCAAAAATTGAGGAAGGAGAGCCTGATCAACTCTCAGCGAAGGCCCTAGTACCTTCTAGTCGTGGGGACTAGAAGCGAAACCGCTTGAGCTTATCTGTATCTGAGAAATCTGAAATTGTTGGGTGGGATTTTCTGTATGGAATGTGTGATGCGTGAATGTTAAAAGAGTGGGGACCCCTTACCGCAAATCCAAAAACTCCCTCCCTTTTGTGTGTTGTAACTGTAAGCATTATGGGTGGGACATCATCTAGACAAATTGCTACCCCCCTAGATTGTATGCTTAAGAACTTCAAAAAAGGATTTTTAATTAATGACTATGGACAGACTTTAAGCTCAAGTACTTTAAGAACCTTGTGTGAAGTTGAGTGGCCATCTATGGGAGTGGGGTGGCCCCCTAGTGGCAGCTTAGATATTGAAGTAATCCGGAAGGTTTACAGCATAGTTGTAGGAGAACCAGAATATTCTGAACAACTCCCTTATATAGATTCCTGGGACAGCCTTGTGACTGACCCTCCCTCGTGGTTGAAAACTTATATGGGATCCCCAGTAAAATTCATGTTAGGTCGTGTTCAAAGAAAGATTAGAAAATCTAAACTAGAAGAGGGAAAGAGCCCCAGGAAGCCTACCACCCAATCGGTGGCTTCCGCCCCTACCCTGTCCGAGAAACCCATACTCTCTGATGACCCCTCAGACCTTGAGCCACCACCTTATGGCCCATTGTTGGGGTTCCGTGCCACCCCTAGAGATCCACGCCGCCCAGCCCAAGCTTCTCCAGCACAGGCTTCTCCGGATAGTTCTTCCCCTCCTGTGCCACACCTGCCACACCCTAGGTTGGACTTTTCACCCAGTCTCTACCCTTCTCTGCCACATCCTCTCCTGTTAACCTCCGAAGACCCGCTTTGGGTTCCACTCCCTGACTCCTCAACTCCTGACAGCCCAGCCTCTCCCTCTAATACCCCTACCCATTCATTAGGGGCCCGGCATCCCTTTCAATGGACTGAATCACCTGTGACCACCTCTCAGTCTATGAGTACCCCTTCCCAACCCTCAGGGGTTCAACATACCTCCACTGAATGGGTTAGACCCGCTGCAATTACTTTTGAGCATGATAGGAGGGTAGCTCCTAGCTCTACCTCAGGTTCCATTCCCACCTCCTCGAGAGTTCTGCCACTCCGACAGGTAACCATCACTCGACCGGATCCTAATAATGAGGGTCAGGTTATACAGGCACAGGCCTATCAGTATGTACCCTTCACAACCACCGATCTCCTGAATTGGAAGACGCATTACCCCTCTTATACTGAAAAGCCTCAGGCAGTGGTGGACCTAGTGACTAGCATTATGGCCACCCATAACCCAACCTGGACTGATTGTCAACAACTTCTCCTGACCCTCTTCACAACTGAGGAGAGGCGGAAGATTTTGCAAACTGCTGAGGCCATCACGCGAGAGCGTGTCCCCGGGGGGACACAGGACCCAGAGGGATGGGTTAGAGCTTGGTTTCCTCGCGCAGCTCCAGATTGGGATCCAAATGATGGGCAGCACTATGAACTGTTGTCTGGCTATTGCCGGGACTTGCTGGAAGGTATGAGGAAAGGCATAAAGAGGCCCATTAATCTGGCAAAGGTCTCTGAAATTCTCCAAGGGGCAACTGAATCCCCTGGGGCCTTTCTAGAGCGACTAATTGAAGCCTACAGAACATACACCCCATTTGACCCTGAAGCCCAAGAAAACCAGAGAATGGTGAATAGTGCATTGGTGGCCCAGAGTATGCCAGATATCCGGAAGAAGTTGCAGCGTCAGGAGGGATTCGCAGGGATGAATACCACCCAGCTAATTGAGATCGCAACCAAGGTTTTCATTAATAGAGATCAGGAGGTGCACCGAGAGGCTGACCGGAAGATGCAGAAGAAGGCCGACCTTTTAGCGGCAGCCATTACTAATTCCACCCTTAATCGAGGTCGACCTCTAGCTAATGGGAAGCCAAAGTGGGACCCCGGACCACCAGCCAGGCCCCGAGATTCCTTCAATCAATCCCGGCCAAGGGGGGAGAATCCCAGACCAAGATTGGAGAGGGATCAGTGTGCCTATTGTAAGGAAAGAGGGCACTGGAAAGATGAATGCCCCCAGAGGCGCCAGGGACTGAGAAGGGGACCAGGAGATCGAGGAAGCCGAGGCCGAGTTCGAGAGGGAAGATATGAGCCTCCTGAATCTGACATCATCGGGATAGCTGAGATGGCAGAATGGGACGAATAGGACAGACCGGGTTCCTACAAACTGGGCTCCCAGGAACCTATGGTCAAGTTAACTATAGGGAGCCGCTCAATTCCATTCATGATTGATACAGGAGCTGAACATTCTGTTGTGACGGAGCGATTAGCGCCTGTGTCTGGAAAAACTGTCCGAGTGGTGGGAGCCACGGGGGTGCAGAACCGGAGGCCCTTCCTGACAACCCGTAGATGCCAATTAGGCTCACACACAGTCACTCATGAATTCCTGTATATGCCAGACTGTCCAATCCCTTTGTTAGGTCGAGACCTGCTGTCCAAGCTTAGGGCCCAAATTTCCTTTGACTCTGATGGCCAGACTTCAGTCTCCTTTCGGCCCCCGATATCCAGCCCTAAGGGTATATTGAGTTTCTGCTGCCCCCTTGAAGAAGAATGGCGGCTGCATCAGTCGCATGGCCAAGTTGACCTACCCCTGGCAGACAGCTTTCAGGTCAGTGGGGTATGGGCAGAAGATAATCCCCCAGGGTTGGCCCGAAATATTCCTCCTGTACATGTAGACTTACTCCCAAGTGCCCGGCCAATCCATCTTCGCCAATACCCAATTCCCCGAAAGGCTCTGGAAGGGATTCAAGCACATCTGAATCGTTTGTTATCCCATGGAATTATTCGTCCTTGCCAGTCTCCATGGAATACGCCACTATTGCCAGTTCAGAAGCCAGGGACTGAGGACTACCGGCCAGTCCAAGACTTACGAGTGGTCAACAAATCCACTATTTCATTACACCCTGTAGTGCCTAATCCATATGTCCTGCTAGGATTGATACCTTCTGGAGCTACCCATTTCACGACACTAGACCTAAAAGATGCCTTCTTTTGTATTCGGGTGGCCCCCGCCAGTCAATTGCTTTTTGCCTTTCAATGGGAAAACCCAGTAACAGGAAGGAAGCTTCAGTATACATGGACCCGCCTGCCACAGGGGTTCAAGAACTCCCCCACTATTTTTGGGACAGCCCTAGGGCAAGACCTTAAGACTTTTAAATCTGAGCCTTCCAGGCGAGTTTTACTCCAGTATGTAGATGACCTCCTGATTGCAGCAGTGACCCAGGAAGAGTGTTTTGAGGCTACCAGAGAATTGCTGGAGCTACTCTTGGATGCAGGCTATAAGGTCTCACGCTCAAAGGCCCAACTTTGTCAGTCAGAAGTGAAGTATCTGGGCTTCTGTATTTCCCAGGGAAGTCAGAGACTGGATGCTAGTAGGAAGCAAGCAGTTGCTGCAATTCCCCAACCCAAGTCCAGAAGAGAAGTTAGGGAATTTCTGGGAGCAGCCGGATTTTGCAGAATTTGGATTCCAAATTTTGCATTGATGGCGAAACCCCTTTACCAAGCCACAAAGGGGGGTGAAAAGGAACCATTTGAATGGGGACCTACAGCTCAACAATCCTTCATTGCTATAAAGAAAGCCCTACTCCAAGCCCCTGCGTTAGGCCTTCCTGATGTGGAGAAACCTTTCTCATTGTATGTCCACGAGCGACAGGGGGTTGCTCTGGGTGTGCTGACCCAGATGATGGGATCCTGGCAGAGGCCTGTTGCATACCTGTCTAAACAGCTGGATGGAGTGGCTAAAGGATGGCCAGCCTGTATGAGGGCCATTGCAGCAACAGTCTTACTGGTCCAGGAAGCTGATAAGTTGACCTTGGGGCAAGAACTGGTTGTTAAAGTCCCCCATGCAGTTCTCACCCTCATGGAGTATAAGGGCAACCACTGGTTTACAAATAACCGTATGGTTAAGTACCAAGCTAGCTTGTGTGAGAATCCACGGATACACCTGGAAACAGTGGCTACATTCAATCCTGCTACTCTTTTGCCAGCATCTGAGGGACCACCAGATCATGACTGTATCCAAACTATGGATGAAGTGTACTCCAGTCGACCAGATCTTAAAGATGTGCCTTGGAGGGACCCAGATGTAATTTATTTCACAGATGGAAGCAGTTATGTGGAGAACTCTAAGCGACTGGCAGGCTATGCTGTGGTGACAGAGGACAAGGTGATAGAAGCAAGAGCCCTGCCCCAAGGAACTTCAGCCCAGAAAGCAGAACTTGTGGCCCTCATACGAGCTCTGGAGCTAGCAGCAGGACTGGTAACCAACATTTATACTGATTCTAAGTATGCCTTCACAACCCTACATGCTCATGGAGCTTTGTATAAGGAAAAGGGACTCATAAATGCTGCAGGCCAACCTGTTAAGTATGGACCTGAAATACTTCAGCTGCTAGAGGCTGTTTGGGCCCCCAAGAAGGTAGCTGTCATTCACTGTAGGGGACACCAAAGAATAGATACTCCAGTGGCCCGAGGGAATCGCCATGCTGATCGGGTGGCCAAGGAAGCTGCTCGAGGACCCCCAGCAAGTACTGTGACTCCCCTGTTCCAAATCCGACTGCAAGAATGGACACCTATGTATACCCAAATGGAAGAGAGATGGGCTCAAGAGGAAGGTGCAGTAAGGAGACCTGATGGCTGGTTACATCTCCCTGATACCAGAGTTCTGGTGCCACGCCATCTAGCTTGGCCTGTAGTGTCTCAAGCTCATGACCTATCACACTTAGGGAAAACAGCACTAGCCCGCCTACTCAATCGAGTAGTGGTGCTGGAAGGATTGGATAGTCTGGTTGCCACTGCCTCTGCCCGATGTACTCTCTGTGCCCAGAATAATGCTCGTCAGGGACCCCGTATTCCACCAGGAGTTCAGTCTAGAGGACTAACACCCTTTGAGTCCCTAGTTATAGACTTCACAGAAATGCCCAGGAGCGGTAGGCTCCGATACCTCTTGGTCATGGTCTGTACCTTTTCTGGGTGGGTGGAAGCATATCCTACAGTCACTGAGAAAGCCACAGAAGTAGCTCGAGCTCTCCTTAGGGATGTCATCCCCAGGTATGGATTGCCCCTTGCCATAGGTTCAGATAATGGTCCCGCCTTTGTTGAAGCTACACTTCAGGCCCTGTCCCGCGCATTGCGCATTACCTGGAAATTGCATTGTGCCTATCGTCCCCAGAGTTCAGGGCAGGTTGAGCGAGCAAACAGAACCTTGAAAAATAGCCTAGCAAAGATTTGTCAGGAAACCCAATTGAAATGGCCACAGGCATTGCCACTAGCCCTCTTCCGCCTCCGATGCACCCCAACTAGAGGAACAGCCCTCTCTCCCTTTGAAATTGTGTATGGGAAGCCCCCAGCCATTTTACAGGGAATTAAGGGAGACATAGGGATTTTAGGGTCTGCCCAGGTGCAGGAGCAGGTAGCCCTCTTGGGAAAGATAATTTCTGAGCTTCAGTCTTATGTGAGAGAAATAAACCCTGTCCCCTTCCAGGCTCAGGTACATTCCTTCCTGCCAGGGGATAGAGTTTGGGTGAAAGATTGGAGGCTTCAGCCTCTGGGGCCCCGGTGGAAAGGACCTTTTACTGTTTTGCTTTCTACCCCTGCAGCTGTGAAGGTCGCAGGGATTACTCCATGGGTCCATTGGTCTCGAATTAAGTCTGCTGATCAGACTGAGCCCAGCACGGATCAGACGGAGCCTAGACAGTGGAGAGCAGAAAGTGATCCAGCGGAGCCATTGAAGTTGCGCCTGACCCGAACCAAAGAATCTACTAGCTGAAAAGAAGGGTCAACTGCATACTGCAGGAGCTGCTGAACTTCGGCTTCACACTGAGACTCTTTCTTGCCCAGATTCTGGCTTTCTTGGAATTTGAAAGCTTGATCCTTGTCAGTTGAGGGTCTATCCCAACTGGTATAAGAACTCAAAGACTGAGAACACTATATTAGAGTAATCTGTGATTAGCACAGACTGTTGAAATATTATTGCTTAATTAGTTTGCTGTATTTGTTTTAGATTAGGAAGAAAGAAAATGTTAGTAGTTTGGATGCTTTTGTTGTTTTCTACTCCTTGCCTCCTTGTTCCTAATACCCCAACTCGCTCCAACCTTTGGTTACACTCTGTCCAGGAACTAATTAGTCAGGCAAAGATTACTTCCCCTTGTATTGTGTGTTCCCGATTTTCTCCTTATACCACAGATGTCCCAGCTGTTCCTGTCCCTGTGCAACTCCCAGCTCTTATACCTCCCTATTTTTCGAGTTCAGGCCCTTGGAGCCAGGATTATACTTGGTGGTCCTTTTATAATGCTACTTCCCCCTATGACTCTTCTCTAAGGCCAGTTTTTACGTCTCCCTATCCAGCTTCTGGAGTGTTTTGTTTAACAAGAAGCATCTCAACTGTTCTTCCCATTCCCTGTAACTATACTAATGTTCTCCCAGAAAAAGGAGAATCTGTGTGGGTAGTTTCTCCAGGTACTCCTATGTGCCCTGCTACCGTACCTGCAGATTATGACCCAGGTGATTATCTGGCTCCTAAGCGTACCACTGAGAAGACTATAGTGTCCAAGCTTATTTTCTATTTTCATAAGTCCCCGGGGTATGAAGAGTTACTAACAAATGAGCAGCCTGTCACAATTGGGGATTGGCGCCTATGGTGTGCAAAGTCTCCATTTCGTCTTCGTTCCCCCTGGGATAGGGGCTCGCATTATGGGCACCCTAAGTACCCTGTCCAGCCTGAGCCAACATTTATTGGGAACTTTCCTCACCCTCTCCTTGGTCATTACTGGCTCTGTGATAATGTCCTCCACATGATTCTTCCCTCCACATATGATTTTTGTGTATTGGTAACCTTGAATTATTTTCCTAAAGTTATTCCTCTTAAGCCACTATCCCCGCACCGTTCTAAGCGAGAGGCTTTGTCCTTACCCTCCTCCGTTGCCACAGAGGATGAGGCGATTGAATTAGCCCTCCAGTATATTAACTCTACTTATCCTCTGACTAAAAAGAGACTTGTAGCCCTTTCTGCCACGGCCTGGATTCCAATTGGAGGCCCGGTAGCGGGTATTACTGAACTAGGTATGGCTACTCGGAGACTTCAGTCCCTACTTCATGTTTTAGTTCATGAGCTGAATGTGGTAGTCAATGCATTGCAGGATCAAATTAATGAATTAAGTATAGTTTCTCGGTATAACCGTATGGGCCTTGACTATCTCTTTGCAGCCCAGGGTGGTCTCTGCACAGTGTTAAATTCTTCAGAGTGCTGTACTATTGTCATAAATAGGACGCATGTAGTTAGGCATGCCATGGATAAAGTCCTACAGTTGGCTAGCCTTAATGTGGAGGATTACCGAGGAGGATTAGACCTTACCTCCTGGTGGTGGTCATTGACCTCCTGGATACGTCCCTTGTTCATTTCCCTAATAGTCTTAGTTTTAGCAGGGTTGTTGTTTTGTTTCCTGGCCTCATGTGCTTCGGCAGTATGCCGTCGGACCTTAACAAGTAGGGTAATGGTGGTTCATAAGTCTATTCCTAATTAGGATCACTATAATCTCCAGAGTTTGAGTTGTGAGACTTATCTCTGCATAAGCTGATTTTAGTCTCAAAGGGGGGAATGAGGCAGCCATGGGCAAAGAAAGTGTTAACTCTGAGAAATGATATTAAAAGCTTGAAGTTTGAATTCTAGCTTTTTACCTTGCAAGCAAGATAAAGGAATGCAGGCTGGAATTAATTACTAGAAGTCTAGCGTTTGCCGGGCTGGGTTAGAAAGGTCAGAGACAGGAATTTCTTTCACCCTTGTGAATAATGAATGCTAGCTCAACATTTGTATACTGTTAGGCATACTGTAGTTTAAAGCTGAAATACTATTTCAGAAGTTCTTGATATGTAGATTTTGTTATAAGAAGATAGCTTAGATATATAGACCATTATAAGTATGTAGAATATGTCTTATAAGGATGCTTACTTTAGAATATGCTGTATTCTGTGTAAATTAATAATTCTGTGTGGAATGTTTGTATTATTCTTTGTCTGACGTTCTAAGCAAAGACTGTAGTGAAGAGGTCAAACATGTGTTTTGACTTATCTGCAGTTCTGGCTGGTTCAATGTATAAGCTGATAGGTGAACGAGGTCAGGACTAGTCAGCTCTCTTCTCCTTGATTAATTGTAGGTAAATGTAGAAATGGTCCTGAATGCCATTAAGTAAGATTGGCCCTTGACCCCTTTAATGAATACCAGAGTTTAGTTAGCAGTTAGTACTAGGAATATGAGAAATCAATCATAATAACATGTAAGAGACTGGAGCCCAAATGTCTGGTGTAAGGGGCCCCAGGTCACAGGTCAGTTTAGGATGTCTGGAACCTATGTAACTGATATTTTTAAAGTAATGATTGGTTGAGGCAAAGTGACCAATCTATTCCTTAACCAATTGGAGAGTAAGGGGGGGCTAGGCTAGGAGGGGGATAGAAACTGTATTTAAGTAAGAGCAGAAGCAGTTTACGTCAGAAGAAAGGAAGGAGAGCTGAAAGAAAGCTGGAAGACAACAGGAAAGGAAAGAGAGCAGAAGGAACAGACAGAAGAGAAGAGAGCTGAAGAGGACAGACAAAAGCCATAACATCCAGAGAGAGAGAGAGAAGAGAGCTAGAACTGATGTCCTGCTTTGTTTGCTGGCAAATAAAGAAGATTTCTCCCTCATTCTGGTGTGTGCTGTCTGACTCCTGAAGTATCACAAATTCCTATCTCAATTCCTGCAACACTGTCATATAGTGTAGCTCAACCCCTTCTTCCCTCACTGTCACTATTATTCTATGCACCCCTCCCTTTATTTTATTTTTTTGTTACATTTGTACCCTGCGCTTTCCCACTCATGGCAGGCTCAATGTGGCTTACATGGGGCAATGGAGTGTTAAGTGACTTGCCCAGAGTCACAAGGAGCTGCCTGTGCCTGAAGTGGGAATTTAACTCAGTTCCTCAGTTCCCCAGGACCAAAGTCCACCACTCTAACCACTAGGCCACTCCTCCACTGTTGCTACTATTTGAGATTCTACATGGAATGTTGCTATTCCACTAGCAACATTCCATGTAGAATCTCCAATAGTAGCAACATTCCATGTAGAATCTCCAATAGTATCTATTTTATTTTTGTTACATTTGTACCCTGCGCTTTCCCACTCATGGCAGGCTCAATGTGGCTTACATGGGGCAATGGAGGGTTAAGTGACTTGCCCAGAGTCACAAGGAGCTGCCTGTGCCGAGAATCTAACTCAGTTCCTCAGTTCCCCAGGACCAAAGTCCACCACCCTAACCACTAGGCCACTCCTCCACTGTTGCTACTATTTGAGATTCTACATGGAATGTTGCTATTCCACTAGCAACGTTCCATGTAGAAGTCGGCCCTTGCAGATCACCAATGTGGCCGCGCAGGCTTCTGCTTCTGTGAGTCTGACCATGCAGGACGTCAGACTCACAGAAACAGAAGCCTGCGCAGCCTTCTACATGGAATGTTGCTAGTGGAATAGCAACATTCCACGTAGAATCTCCAATAGTAGCAACATTCCATGTAGAATCTCCAATAGTATCTATTTTATTTTTGTTACATTTGTACCCTGCGCTTTCCCACTCATGGCAGGCTCAATGCGGCTTACATATTGTATACAGGTACTTATTTGTACCTGGGGCAATGGAGGGTTAAGTCTTTCTACTAGAATGTAAGACGCTCAGACATTTTTTGATGAACGGGATAGAAAGTCCTTAAATAAACTTGGAAATCTGGAGCAGAGTTTGGGTGAAGCATGGGTAAGGTCGTGCATAAGTTGTAAAATTTGCTAACCATACATGTAGTTGAATAATTTAGGTACGGACATTTACAGCTTAGCAGGAGTTAAACCTTTGGGCCTACAAGATAGATGCAATTTCTGCTGCTTATGCTAATATTTTACAGACACACGTCGGAGAAGGGAGCTCTGTAAAATAGGGGTAACACAGTGATTCCCAATCTTGTCCTGGGGGGGATCCCAGCCAGTCAGGATATCCACAATGAATAGCAGAAAAGAAAAACGTGGTGAAATAAAACAAAATGTATTCAGCGCAGATACATAAAATCAGCGTATAACTTTTCTCTAACAGCACAACGTGGCCATGTTTCGCCCTCTGAAGGGCTGCGTCAGGAGCTTAACTTGAAACCAGCAAGGACAGTCCAATGTTTTCCCTGTCGGGTTAGTGCAGTGCAGTGCAGCGCAAAGAATAAGGCTCAGAAGCAGTGAGTTGTCTTTTTCAAGCAGCTGCTGGCAAATGGGCGATTAGTGAAAAGTTGTTTTTATATATCTGGGCTGAATACATTTTGTCTTATTTCACCACGTGAGCCTGCTTTTCTTTTCTGCTGTTCTGGATCTTGCAGATCGCTTGCCTGTGTGCGTTTTGGGACCTTCTTTCTTTGCAAGGCAAGATAATCGCAATGGATATTCACGAGATTGATTTGCATACACTTTGAGGCATATTTTCAAAGCACTACATTTCTATGGAACTTTGGAAGGCTAAGTGCTTTGAAAATATGCCTTACTGTCTCCTTGGCATGCACTTCTATCTCATGTATATTCATTGTGGATATCCTGACTGGCTAGAGATCCCTCAGGACAGGTTTGGGAACCCCTGAACTGACATTTACATGGCAGTTTCACCTATTAATGTTTAGAAAATACCAATGTGTTTTTTCTAGCAAAAAAGGTGCCGGTACTCAAATTCTAGGCCACCCTTCAGGAGTGGGGTGATCACTGAGGGACCCACCCCCAATAGCCAGGCCCCCTGCAACCAGCTACAGAATCTATGACAAGACAGAATTGGTGTGTACAGCCTGAGCTCTATTATTAAAACTTGGGTTCCATGGGTCAAATTTAGCAGACAATGGAAAAGGTGCTCAGTACCCCCAAGTACCCCTCAAAAAAAGCCCTGGAAAATACACTCATGAATGCCAAAACTGTGCTTACGCATTGTACACATCTTTCATAGCATGTATTTTACAAGACTGGGTGGAGCATGACCAGGACTCACACTTACACACATAGCTTATAGAATACTACAAAGTTACACGCACATCTCCGGCTGGTGAAAATCCTCACACCCAGTTTCTATAACCGTGCGCCTAAATCTTGGGAACACTCCTGACCCGCCCTCAGGGCTGCAGAGAGGGGGGGAGCAAAATTGCCCGGGCCCAGTGCCGGCAAGCTTCGTCCTCCCTTCTTCCAGGTCTATTCTCTCCTGCGTGTCACCCAGGATCCGGATGATTACATTAACACGATATTGCATTAATGCAATCATCCGGGTTCCGACTCCTGGCACACAGGAGCAGGAGAGGACAGATCGAGGGAGCAGTGTCCTTTACATAGAGAGACGCTTTTGGTATTTTGTGCCTATATGTATAATCCATGGGGTGGAGATTCAACGGGGTTTAAGCAGGTTCCTCCTGAGACACCAATCATGCATTACAGAGTGTATCCAATTTGAGGTTAAAATCGCTACTGTAAATTGAAAGTATTAAAAACAAAATCCTTTTGTTTTAAATAATCCAAAAAGTACCACAGACAGGAGCTCTGCTGGCTTTTTTTCCTAACCACAAGTACCTCCCTGCCATACCCCCAGGGCCTAATCAAATGAGCTCAGCTGGGTCAGTTAGAAATATCAGCTGTATTTCAAGAGCAGGAGTGAAGTGTGGTTGGCTCCTGGCCTCCATTATACTTTTAGAGAGCTTCTCTCCCTGCTCCAACTACACACTTAGAGGGTCGATATTCAGAGTGATTTTACCAGTCAGAAATCACTTGTTTGGGTCTAACTCAGTGGCGTAGCCAAGGGTGGGCCCAGGCCCACCCACTTTGGGCTCAGGCCCATCCAGTAACACTACACCTATGATGTGGCTGGCAGGCATTCTTCCCAAGCCCCACCAGCCGAAAACTCCCAACAACTGTCCCTCCTGCATACCTTGTAAATAGATCTTCACCTGCAACAAGTAGCGACTGATACATACTGCTCACACCAGCCTAGGGTTACCATATGGCTCCAGAAAAAGGAGGACGGATTGAGCCAGCCGGGTTTTACTTCCATTGAAGCAATGGAAGTAAAACCAGGCTGGCTCAATTACTTCCATTGAAAGCAATTGCTTTCCATTGAAAGCAATGGAAGTAAAACCCGGCTGGCTCAATCCGTCCTCCTTTTTCTGGAGCCATATGGTAACCCTACACCAGCCCCACAGCCTTCCCTCTGACATAGCCCCGCCTATGCGGAACAGGAAGTTGCATCAGAGGGAAGGCTGTGGGTCCAGCATGAGCAGTGTGTATTAGTTGTTGCTTGCTGCCGGTGAAATTCTATTTAAAGGGTATGCGGGGGAGGGGGGATATTTGAGAGACCATATGACATGTAGGCAAGAGAGGGAGAGACCTAATCACTTGTGGGACAAGGCGGAGTTCTTCTGCCCACCCATCTTGGGCCCAGGCCCACCCAAAATTGGGTGTCTGGCTACGCCCCTGGTCTAACTGCTGATTTTCAGCGGCATTTAATCAGTCAGCGCCATTGAAAATAACTGGTTAGTGCTGAACTGAAAACTGGCTATTGGGGGGGGGGGGGGGGGCATTCCAGTGGCGGACTCGGTACTTGACCGATTAAATGCCGATATTCAGCACTTAACCAGCCAGGTTAACCACATGACAGTCAGTCCTGTCTCTGTGCTGTAATCCTGTGTCTGAACTGTAATTCACCTGGATCATGGGTTTGCAAAGGCATGAAATTAAAACCAAAATTCAAATTTAAAACCATCCAGATTTGGGAAGGATCTTCCACTGGTTGAAGTTTAGTGGAAGGTGTTCAAAGATCTTTCAGCATAGATTTCAAATCTGCATGGAAAAGAACTGTTACGTTCCCGGTTAGGGATTTCCAAGGATAATTACATAAGAAGATAAGCATTGCCATACTGGGACAGATTGAAGGTCCATCAAGTGCAGCATCCTGTTTCCAACAGTGGCCAATCCAGGCCACAAATACCTGGCAAGATCCCAAAAGAGTAAAACAGATTTTATGCTTTTCCCAAGTCCCTCTTAATAATGGTTTCTTCTACGAATCTGTCCAAACCTTTTTAAAACCCTGCTAAGCTAACTGCCTTTACCACATTCTCTGACAACAAATTCCAGAGTGTAATTACACATTGAGTGAAGAAATATTTTAAATTTGCTACTTAGCAGCTTCATTGCATGGCCCCTAGTCCTTGTATTTTTTGGAAAAAGTAAACAAGTGTTCACATCTACCTATTCTACTCCACTCAATATCCTCTATCATATCTCCCTTCAGCCGTCTCTTCTCCAAGCTGAAGAGCCCTAGCCACTTTTGCATTATTCATAAGGCTAATATTTGAAAGGGCACTTCATTCTGTAATACCTCTTTCTAAACTATAGCACTCAGTAACTTTTCTAGAGGTTACCACTTCTGTACAATATTAACTTCTAGAATGAAGTGAATGCTGTTTAAATGCTCAGGCGTTAGTCATTAAGAACCAGGTCAAGCCTGGCTTTTACTGTCATCTTCCTGCGTCTCAACCTATCTGTGGATTGGAAGGAAGCGTTGGAACTAAAGTGGTTGTGATGAACAGTTGCCTAAACCCAGGCCAGTAGAGTATCTAAGGAGGCTTCGGCAACTGAATTGTCCCATAGGGGACAGCAGCGACTGACTGGATCTGTGTGGGTCTTGGGTTTCTGGGCTGAAAGAAAGAGGAAGGGGCCAAAGCTGGGGAAGGGCATACACGGAGAGTGGCAGAACAGCATCTGGAGACAAGAAAGGGGTTGAGTCCTGGGGTTCCCTGGTAATGGGAGAAGCGGAAGAATGAGGAATTGTAAAAGATTCCCTTGAACAGTACTTGCAATAGTGAAACAGGCTGAAGTCCTCATTACTTAGCAAAAACATTAAATAATCTTCGAGTTAATTATCTACCTCTGTGAGTTCTCTAGTCCAAACATTGCCCAACAATGAGTGTAAACTAACTCAGTCCAAAGGAATTGAAGAGGAAACATTAAAGTTTATGAGGAACCCCAAATACGTGGCAGGCTTACAGGGTCGACTGCTGCATGACCATTAAGGGAGAGACATTATATTTGGGGGGAGAGGGGGCAGAGTCCTCTCTTGCATCTCCCAGTTCAGTCCCCAGATGTTTCCCTTCCTTCTTTTCTTCTATCTCGATTCTTGGACCAGTTCACCCTCTCCCTAGCTTGATTGTTGGTCCAGCCCACTCTGTCTAGCTTGATCCTTGGTCTTCTTTTCCTTTCATCATCGTCTCCTTTTTTTTTTTTTTTTGCTAACCTCATGAATCCAGCTGAGCCGGTTGGGCAGCAATACCCTACTAACAGGTAGGCTGCTTTGGGAAATGTAATCAGGATTAGTCTACAGAAATATTTCTCTACAGAAAGGGTAGTGGATTGTGTAACAGCCTCCGAGTGGGGATGGTGGAGGTGAGAACTGTATCTGAATTCAAGAAAACATGGGAGAAGTGCCAAAAATCTCTAAGGGAGAGGAAAGGGTTGGGCTGCTGCTCTGGATGGGCAGACTGGATAGGCTGGAAAAGGAAGTAGCCTCGTGCTTAGAGTAATGGACTGAGAACTTGAGATGCCAGGGTTTGAATCCTGCTTCGGACACTCTTTGCGATGTGACTTTATTTCCCAGTGACAGTACTCAGCTTGTAAGCTACTGAGGGCAGGGACATTTTGTACTTGAAGACTTGTCACACATGTCCAGTAGTGCTACAAAAATAATTAAGCATGTTTTTTTTTCCGTCATCATTTCCTATGTTTCTACTGCAAAGGTATTAAATACAAATTCTTCTACGCATCAAATTTTTCCTTTTTAGGTAGCCAGCTTTGGAATGCTCTACCAAAACCTATCCGTACCATTAACGACCTTTTGCCCTTCAGAAAAGCACTGAACACCCATCTCTTCAAGATAGCCTACTCTAACGACCCAACTTAACCAAAACTTGTCCACATGATTCTTATTGACAATAGTTATATCCCATATCCATTCCTTTCCATCTTTCTACGCCTACCTCCCAACGCTCATTTCCTTCTGCACCCAATTCCTCCTATGTTTACTTACTTATCCGTTAACCCCATTAGTTTTGCGTTTACCACAAAGTGTATATTCGTCTTACGACTTTGTAATTCTTTATATTGTTACTATCTAAGCCGCATTGAGCCTGCCATGCGTGGGAAAATGCGGGGTACAAATGTAATGAATAAATAAAATAAATACTTATTACCAGAATATCTAATCTCAGTCAGACACGCAGAACACAAACTGGCCAATGTTTACAACCATTTAACCAGCCAGGAATGGCTCCTGGATGGTTAAATGGTACTTAACTGGCTATCTGACAATATTTAGTGGGAGACAACCAACTATCTCCCGCTGAATATCGCCAGTTGGTGTTTAGTGGATAGCCGGTTATATTATACTATATAACCAGCTATCTGCCAATATACAGCGCATTCTGGCTAAGTTTGGTAGCCAAATTAGACTACTGAAATGGCAGAAATAGGTTTGGCCAGTTCCAACTTAACCAGCCAGAGCTGAACGTCGACTTGGCTGATTAAGTTGAAACCAGCCAAAAAAAAAACCTGGATGCTCAAAACGAGCCGTGCCGGGCCGCAGCATTCTGAATCATCTGCAAAGCCTGAATCCTGGATTCAGCAATACCCAGATACAGCGCATTGCAGAAATCGATTCGAGAAATCATCGTACTCTGCACTACAGACCTAAAATCATGTTTTGACAACAGATTTCAACCTGGTCAGTAGTACTGCTGCACCGTCTTATAGAAGGCCTGACTCTACCCGAGAAAAACCTTTGTAAAATTACCCTCCATCCCCCTCATTGTATTTATTTATTTGTTGCATTAGTATCCCACATTTTCCCACCCATTTGCAGGCTCAATGTGGCTTACAATATGTTACAACGACATTTACAGTCAACGTGTAATTAAACTCTGGAATTTGTTGCCAGAGAATGTGGTAAAGGCGGTTAGCTTAGCGGAGTTTTAAAAAGGTTTGGACGGCTTCCTATAGGAAAAGTCCATAGACCATTATTAAATGGACTTGGGGAAAATCCACTATTTCTGGGATAAGCAGTATAAAATGTTTTGTACATATTTGGGATCTTGCCGGGTATTTGTGACCTGGATTGGCTACTGTTGGAAACAGGCTGCTGGGCTTGATGGACCTTTGGTCTTTCCCAGTATGGCAATACTTATGTAGAATAAGAATTTCAGAATATAGATACAGATAAGGTGTAATCTTTAGTGCCTAAATGTGAGCGCTGTTTGCACACCAAGATTATACAGAGAAGGGGAAATGGTACATAAGTACATAAGTAATGCCATACTGGGAAAAGACCAAGGGTCCATCGAGCCCAGTATCTTGTCCACGACAGCGGCCAATCCAGGCCAAGGGCACCTGGCAAGCTTCCCAAACGTACAAACATTCTGTACATGTTATTCCTGGGATTTTGGATTTTTCCAAGTCCGTTTAGTAGCGGTTTATGGACTTGTCCTTTAGGAAACCGTCCAACTTCTTTTTAAACTCTGCTAAGCTAACCGCCTTCACCACATTTTCCGGCAATGAATTCCAGAGTTTAATTACACGTTGGGTGAAGAAATATTTTCTCCGATTTGTTTTAAATTTACTACACTGTAGTTTAATCGCATGCCCCCTAGTCCTAGTATTTTTGGAAAGCGTGAACAGACGCTTCACATCCACCTGTTCCACTCCACTCATTATTTTATATACCTCTATCATGTCTCCCCTCATCCGTCTCTTCTCCAAGCTGAATAGCCCTAGCCTCCTTAGTCTTTCTTCATAGGGAAGTCGTCCCATCCCCGCTATCATTTTAGTCGCCCTTCGCTGCACCTTTTCCAATTCTACTATATCTTTCTTGAGATGCGGCGACCAGAATTGAACACGATACTCAAGGTGCGGTCGCACCATGGAGCGATACAACGGCATTATAACATCCTCACACCTGTTTTCCCTAGGTTGCGGGGTGGTAGACTTAGGAGTAATGTCAGGAAATTCTTTTTCACGGAGAGGGTGGGCAGATGCATGGAATACCCTCCCAAGGGAGGTGGTAGAGACAAAAACAGTGACGGAATTCAAAAAAGTTTGGGATGAACACAGAGGAACCTATTTAGAAAATAGATGGTAGAAAACAAAAATAAATTATTAAAAAAAAACACTTAAATGGCTGCAGGGGCTCATTCTTCCGCTTCTCCCATCACTAGGGAACCCCAGGACTCAACCCCTTTCTTGTCTCCAGATGCTGTTCTACCGCTCTCCGTGTATGCCCTTCCCCAGCTTTGGCCCCTTCCTCTTTCTTTTTTTTTTACCTAAGTATGTAATTTGGAAGTCCCCTTGCATTCCATTTTTATTTTCAGAAAACGATAAACTACTGTTTGATTTCTTAGTTTCTGTGGCATTGAAATTAATAATCTGGCATTGGAAAGATAACTCTCAAGTCAATGTTATCCTTTGGTGGAACTGGATTTTATTACACAAAATCTATGAGCAGTCTGCAATAAACTCTGGACATAAAATTAGTCATCAGAAATGGAAAACTCTTGACCTTTTTCTCTCATCTGCAGCTTAAACTTATAGAACTTACTTGCTTGAACTCAGCTTTGTATACCTTATCATATTGTGCATTAGCAACTATTTACTACTATTTAGCATTTCTATAGCGCTACAAGGCGTACGCAGCGCTGCACAAACATAGAAGAAAGACAGTCCCTGCTCAAAGAGCTTACAATCTAATAGACCAAAAATAAAGTTAGCAAATCAAATCAATTAATGTGAATGGGAAGGAAGAGAGGAGGGTAGGTGGAGGCGAGTGGTTACGAGTCAAAAGCAATGTTAAAGAGGTGGGCTTTCAGTCTAGATTTAAAGGTGGCCAAGGATGGGGCAAGACGTAGGGGCTCAGGAAGTTTATTCCAGGCGTAGGGTGCAGTGAGACAGAAGGCGCGAAGTCTGGAGTTGGCAGTAGTGGAGAAGGGAACAGATAAGAAGGATTTATCCATGGAGCGGAGTGCACGGGAAGGGGTGTAGGGAAGGACGAGTGTGGAGAGATACTGGGGAGCAGCAGAGTGAGTACATTTATAGGTTAGTAGAAGAAGTTTGAACAGGATGCGAAAACGGATAGGGAGCCAGTGAAGGGTCTTGAGGAGAGGGGTAGTATGAGTAAAGCGACCCTGGTGGAAGACGAGACGGGCAGCAGAGTTTTGAACCGACTGGAGAGGGGAGAGGTGACTAACACATGTTGTTGTTGTTTTTTCCCTCTTGTGTTATATGAATCTTTCAAAAATCTAATAAAAATATTTAAAAATAAATAAATTATTTTAAAAAAACACTTAAATGGCTGCAGGGGGTGGACGTGTACGTGACGCTCGGACGGCTACTTCGGCAGTGAAGAACTAAGGTCGATGCCAGGCAGACATTGTAGGTCTGTGTCTGTATATGGCAATCCAGTTTAGGATAGGCTGGAAAGGGTTTGAATGGCTACTTCAGTAGCTGGACAAGAGGACAGTGCTTTGTAGACTTTTACGGTCCTGGATCCGCAAATGACAAGACGGATTTGGATAGGCTGCAGCAGTGGTGTAACAAGGGGGGGCGGTGGGGGTGCTCCGCCCCGGGTGCACACCGCTGGGGGGTGCCGCGGCGCGCGTCTGGCTCCGAGTTCGCTATCTTCGCTCGTTCACTGCAGCTCCCTCTGCCCCGGAACAGGTTACTTCCTGTTCCAGGGCAGAGGGAGCTGCAGCGAATGAGCGAAGTTAGCGAACTTTTTGGAGCCGACAGGCGCGCGCAGCGGCACCCCCCCCAGCGGCGTGCACCCAGGGGGGATGTCATTTCGCTGGGGGGGGGGGGCATCGGTGATCCGCCCCAGGTGCCATCCTGGCTAGGAACGCCACTGGGCTGCAGTGAGTTTTGACGGCAACTCCAGTAGTTGGAATATAAGGACAGAGCCGGGCAGACTTCTACAGTCTCTGTCCCAGAAACACCAAAGAAAGACTCGCGATAAAGTAGATAATATCACATTCATTGTTGATTAAATCATTAATTGATAATGAGTGTGACTGTTGGGCAGACTGGATGGACCGTTCAGGTTTTTATCTGCCGTCATCTACTGCGTTACTATCATTACTAGTACATACACACATGAATGTCACATTCACACTTGTGAGTGCTGTGTGTGCACACGAGTTATATAGCGCATTCACAGGGAGAGGCACATGGGTGGGGCATGAGCATGTCAAATAATCAGGTTATAAAATACCATCAGTTCACGTTAAAATGCTGCATTTAAGTGCGCCATAGACATGGCGTAAGTGGGCACATCTAAATGTTGGCATGCAAAGTTGGCCCCAGATGCTGTTATAGAATTTTAGTGTATTGAAATTTACTATACCACTCAAGTGACGAGCAGAGCAGAGCGGTTTACAGGCTAAACATAAAGTAAGAAAGGAGAGGTTCCAATGGACCTGGCACTAGACACTTCGGGGACTCAGGAGAGGACCTGATAAGCTTGGTTAAATAACCAAGTTTTTACATCAGCCTTGAAACTACGGAGCTCCAAAGGAAGGCTGTTCCAGGTGGAGGGAGCTAAAAAGTACACCTGGTGGACTCAAATTGAGCTGCTTTAGGGTTGGGCAAAACTAAACGCTGGTCATTTAAAGACCGGAGGGTTCTACTAGGGCAGTGCGGTATGGTGAGGTTGGATAAGTAGTCTGGGATTCCAGACCTCGGAGCCTTAAAAGTTAGAACTGCAACCTTATAAATGATTCTCTGCTTGACCGGCAGCCAATGGTGATTCTTAAGTAGATGGGTGGCATGATCCATCCGGCGAGCATGGCACAGCAATCTGATGCCACGCTCGCCGTTCAGATCATGTGCTGCAATTTACCTCCTAACTTTTGGCACTCTTTGTACAATTGCCCCTAGAGGGCAACCGAAACCAGTTTCTTCCCTTTTGGCTGAAACCAAAACTGCAGCTGAAATTCACTGCTCAGTGTCAGCCAAAGCCGAAACCGAAACTGTCCCGGTCCCAGAACAGGAATAGCCCCCACTTCCTCATCCCCCTGCCCCAAACAGAACCTCTCTTTCCACCCAGAGCCCCCCAGGCCACTGATGTCTAGTGGGCTAGTTCAGGCAGGAGAAATCCCCAGTCACTCCTGCCCATGCAAACCCCACTGACAAAATGGCTGCCGGGACCTCCCGCAGCAATTTCACGAGACTGTTGTGAGAGGTCCCAGCAGCCATTTTGAGATTGGAACCGACACTGGTAGGAATGGCCGAGGAACGTTCTTACCTGTGAGTCCAGGAGAGGAGCTCCTTGTGTTTGGAGAGAGAGTGGGGGTTCCTTGTGAAAGGGGGAAGGAATAGGGGATCATTGTGTCAGAGGGGGGATAGAGCAAGGGCTGCTGGCTGCACAGCTCAATTGCAGCCAAAAATGCACCAGCATTTTCAGCTGAAACTGAAACAAGACCAAATCTGATTTTTAGGCCAGTTTTGGCCAGAGAAGCCAAAACTAAAACCAAAATTCAATCAGCCTCTATTTGCCCCACCCCCCCATGTTCACATTTTTTCCAGCATAAAAAGCAGGTGGAAATGATAACCCACAGCGAGTTTTAAAACAAAAGCATGCACTTTCCCTTTGAAAACCGATGCAAAAATCCCAGTGGTGAAAAGTACAATATGGTCTTTATGCTGGCAACGGCAGTTTGAGAATTACTCAGCCCTGTCTTATTATTTTGGCAACATGTAAAAACTGCAGAACTGCCAAGATAGCCGGTTCCAGGAGGGAGACTTTTGCCAGTCAAAGCTCTTGAACTTACATCTTAAAACAGTGGGGTATTTATAATCCTTGTTTTACCCATTGAAATCAGTGCTGCACGTCCCATATAATGTATCAGGATAAAGTTGTCTGAAATCTAAGACTGGCGTTAAATCTCCCCCCTAGCGTTGGGCAACTTGGCAGCTGTGAAACGGTCTAATACAATTTCCTAAATCTGAATCTATGGCCAGGATTCTCATGGGTGCTCTGTTTGCCTCTGTAACCTCCTGTTCACTGTGAGCTCTTAACTGCCTCCACGTTCTCTTGGTGACTGGAAGAGCTGAGAGTGGGGAAACTGGGGGGCAATGCCCTCTAACGCCTGCCTGTGAAGCCCGGCCTGCAAAGAGGCAATGACCAGAGACACAATGACCTTAGGGAAAGATCAGAGTTCCCCTTCAGTCAGGAGAGAAGACTGAGCGGGTTGGGTTGAGCAGAGCACGGGAGGACCTGAACAGAAGGCAGAATGGCGACCCCGGCTGAGTTCGAACCAGACCATAGGTAGCAGCTTCTTCTCTTCCTGGTGCAGGTCTCACTCTTCTCTCTTAACGCATGTTTCTCTGCCACAGGCGCGTCTCAGTCTGGGTTGAAAACTGTCTTGTTTCATTCATTTGCAAATAGCATAGCTACAGTAATTTTAAACTGCAATTATTGCTAAAGATACAATTGGAACTTCTACTTATCATTTCTAAAGCGCTACCAGACGTACGCAGCGCTGTACACTTGAACATGAAGAGACAGTCCCTGCTCGACAGAGCTTACAATCTAATTAGGACAGACAAACAGGACAAACAAGAGATAAGGACAAAGAGCAGAATGATTCCGGAATCCCAAAGAGTAGCAAGATTCCGTGCAGAATCTCAAACAGTAGCAAAGATTCCGGAATCCTACAGACTACTACTACTACTTATCATTTCTATAGCACTACTAGACGTACGCAGCGCTGTACACTTGAACATGAAGAGACAGTCCCTGCTTGACAGAGCTTACAATCTAATTAGGACAAACAAGAGATAAAGGAATATTAAAGTGAGGATGATAAAATAAGGGTTCTGAACAAGTGAATAAGGGTTAAAAGCAGCATCAAAAAGGTGGGCTTTTAGCTTAGATTTGAAGACGGCCAGAGATGGAGCTTGACGTAGCGGCTCAGGAAGTCTATTCCAGGCATATGGTGCAGCAAGATAAAAGGAACGGAGTCTGGAGTTAGCAGTGGAGGAGAAGGGTGCAGTTAAGAGAGATTTACCCAGTGGAACCACTTAAAACATATTTTTTTAGCTGACAAAAATACATAAAACTAGGATCTTCCTGTGACAAGGGACGTAGAACACAAGGGTTTTGAAGACGGCGTATTTTCAAAGCACTTAGACTTACAAAGTTTCATAGGTTACTATGGAACTTTGTAAGTCTAAGTGCTTTGAAAATGAACCCCGGTCGTGTTGTTATTACACGATAAGCCTTCATTGTGTTCTACCACCAGGATAATGTCTCCAAACAGGTTACTTTTGCACATACTATGACAGGAATGAACCTCACCCCTAAGCCAGGGTGTGAGGAGGGAGGATCTCAGTCTCTCAAATTTCCTGTTAATGCTGACCATGATACTTGCATGATGCCAAAGACAGCTTCCTTCTGGAGGTCATAGGATGTAATATGCATAGGCGTGCTTGGAAATTGCTTTTTAATCAGGCCTGTAGCATCTATTCTCCTCCTATTTATATCCCACTTTCTAGCAGCAATCCTTAGTAGGGAGTCATTGCACCAGAGCTCCCTCTGGAATCTTCTATATCCAGCCATTACGTGTCATCATTGAGCAATGGCTTCTTCCTGTATCGGGCAGTCTGTGAACACTGCTTCCACAGCAGTGGATGGGCCAGGGAGCCGGGTCCTCAGCATGCCATGGCAGCGTAAAACACTTGCAATGTGCCACCAGGTTAGCCCAGAAGTTAGCTTCTTAAAATACAGAAGAATGGACTTGGGAAAAATCCACAATTCCAGGAATAACATGCAGAGAATGTTTGTACGTTTGGGAAGCTCGCCAGGTGCCCTTGGCCTGGATTGGCCGCTGTCGTGGACAGGATGCTGGGCTCGATGGACCTTTGGTCTTTTCCCATTGTGGCATTACTTATGTACTTATGACATGATAGAGGAATATAAAATAATGAGTGGAGTGGAACAGGTGGATGTGAAGAGTGTGTTCACGCTTTCCAAAAATACTAGGACTAGGGGGCATGCGATGAAACTACAGTGTAGTAAATTTAAAACAAATCGGAGAAAAGTTTTCTTCACCCAACGTATAATTAAACTCTGGAATTCGTTGCTGGAGAACATGGTGAAGGCGGTTAGCTTGGCAGAGTTTAAAAAGGGGTTAGATGGTTTCCTAAAGGACAAGTCCATAAACCACTACTAAATGGACTTGGGAAAAATCCACAATTCCAGGAATAACGTGTATAGAATGTTTGTACGTTTGGGAAGCTCGCCAGGTGCCCTTGGCCTGGATTGGCCGCTGTCGGGGATAGGATGCTGGGCTCGATGGACCCTTGATCTTTTCCCAGTGTGGCATTACTTATGTACTTATGTTATTTGTCATACCAGATAATAATACTCTGCAGATGAGTTTCGGTTACCTTTCTTTGTCTTGCTCTCTGACTGTCCGTTAGTTTCTCAGACTTACACAGAGACTTTCTGATACACTGAATGTGCTGGGGAATCTTCAGTGAAGAAAAGAGGATTTTCTAGCATCAGAGAAATAATACATGAAAACATAAACCACTCCTTCTACTCAGAAAACCTTTGTCAGATAACTATATGCCACCTTTATAATGAAGTCGTTACAACCTTTTTTTTCCCCCGCAATTGCTGGGGGAGATTACATAGTACTTTTTGACAACACGTATTAATCTTTCCCTCCTCTTTTTGTAGACGTGCACTTTGCAGAAATGTATCATGTTATAACTTACTGACATTTATCATATTTTTGTTATGTGATTATTCCATAGCGCTGTTAAATGTTTATGGTTTACTGAAATGTTATATATACTGCTCTTCATGAGCGCACAGCAAAGTAGTTTACGATCAAATAAATGTAAGGAAAGGAACATCGATAAAATGGATAGGATAGAAGAGATGAGAAACTTCCCGAGCCTGTACGTCTAGCCCCGTCTTTGGCCGTTTTCAAGTCCAAGCTAAAAGCCCACCTCTTTGACGCTGCTTTTGAGTCCTAACCACTGCTCACTTGCCTGTACCTTTCATCCCCTCCTTTTAAATTCCCCTTACCTCTTAGTTGCTCTGTCTGTTACCTGTCTTATCTAGATTGTAAGCTCTTTGAGCAGGGACTGTCTTTATGTGTATGGTGTACAGCGCTGCATATGCCTTGTAGCGCTATAGAAGTGCTAAGTAGTAGTAAGTAGTAGTAGTATACAGGCTAAAAGCAACTCCCCCCCCCCCCCCCCACAAGATTCAGCCGGTGGCAGGCAGCACGGTTAGCTGTTGCTGCCAGCGCTGACCCCAGATATCGAATGCCAGGCCGTATCCGGTGACCGGCATTTAATATTCGGTTTCAGTTTTGGCCGCGGCAACTTAACCAGTTAAGTGAATATTCAGCGCAAGCTGGTTAAGCTAATGGTGGTTAAAGATAGGTCTGCTATTAGCGGTCTATCTTAACTGCTCATCGTAGCCAATTTAGCACTGAATATTTGCGCAGAGCCAGCTACGTCACATGACGTAGCTGGTTAGCGGCTAGCTGCTAAGCGTTAATATTCAGCGGCGATAACCGGCAATACCGCGCTAAATATTAGCGCTTAGTCAGATAAGCACTATTTAACTGGCCAGGGGCCGTTTCTGGCCAGTTAATTAGCGCTGAATATCGGGTCCAATGTGTAAATTTCTGATACTGTATCATGTTAGTCCTATTACTAGAAATCAATTTGCTATGTCCAGGTTTACTTCTGATTCTATTTATGCTTATATTTGGTCATTTTACTATTGTTTTGCTGTTGAAATTGTAAGTTTTATGTCAAACTAGTAAAAAAGGCCCGTTTCTGACACAAATGAAACGGGCGCTAGCAAGGTTTTCCTTGGAGTGTGTATGTTTGAGAGATTGTATGTGAGAGTGACTGTTTGAGAGTCAGAGTGAAAGTGTGAGTGTGTGAGAGAGAGAGTGAGTCTGGGTGTGAGTGTGTTTGTGAGAGAGTGTGTGTGTGAGAATGAGAATGTGTGCAAGTGTGTATGTGAGACACAGTGTGAGAGAGAGTGTGTGTATGAGACCAAGCGAGTGTGTGAGTGACTGTGTGGCACATAGAGAGTGAATGTGATACAGTGTGAGACAGAGTGTGTGAGAGTGAGAGTCAGAAAGACATTGTATATGAGAGAGAGAGAGTGTGAGCCGTGCCCTCCCAATCCATGGGCATCTGTCCCCTGCCCCCTCCATTCATCCTTTTCCAGCAATTCCCCTCTCTCCCTGAGCCCTGCCCTCCCAATCCATGGCCATCCATGTTTCTCTGTCACCTGCCCCCTCCATCCCTATCCAGCATTTCCCCTCTCTGCCTGAGGCCTGCCCTGCAATCCATATCCATCCATGCCCATCTGACCCCTCCATTCATCCCTATCCAGCAATTCCCCTCTCCCTGAGTCCTGCTCTTCCAATCCATGCCCATCCATGCTCCTCTGTCACCTGGCCCCTCCATTTTTCCCTATCCAGCATTTCCCCTCTCTGCCTGAGGCCTGCCCTGCAATCCATATCCATCCATGCCCATCTGTCCCCTCCATTCATCCCTATCCAGCAATTCCCCTCTCCCTGAGTCCTGCCCTTCCAATCCATGCCCATCCATGCTCCTCTGTCACCTGGCCCCTCCATTCATCCCTATCCAGCATTTCCCCTCTCTGCCTGAGGCCTGCCCTGCAATCCATATCCATCCATGCCCATCTGTCCCCTCCATTCATCCCTATCCAGCAATTCCCCTCTCCCTGAGTCCTGCTCTTCCAATCCATGCCCATCCATGCTCCTCTGTCACCTGGCCCCTCCATTTTTCCCTATCCAGCATTTCCCCTCTCTGCCTGAGGCCTGCCCTGCAATCCATATCCATCCATGCCCATCTGTCCCCTCCATTCATCCCTATCCAGCAATTCCCCTCTCCCTGAGTCCTGCCCTTCCAATCCATGCCCATCCATGCTCCTCTGTCACCTGGCCCCTCCATTTTTCTCTATCCAGCATTTTCCCTCTCTGCCTGAGGCCTGCCCTGCAATCCATATCCATCCATGGCCATCTGTCCCCTCCATTCATCCCTATCCAGCAATTTCCCTCTCCCTGAGTCCTGCCCTTCCAATCCATGCTCATCTGTCACCTGGCCCCTCCATTTTTCCCTATCCAGCAATTGCCCTCTCTACCTGAGGCCTGCCCTGCAATTCATATCCATCCATGCCCATCTGTCCCCTCTATTCATCCCTATCCAGCAATTTCCCTCTCTCCCTGAGCCCTGCCCTCCCATCCATGCTCCTCTGTCCCCTGGCCCCTTCATTCATCCATTTCCAGTAATTCCCCTCTCTCCCTGAGCCCTGCCCTCCCATTCCATGCCCATCCATGCTCCTCTGTCCCCTGCCGCCTCCATTCATCCTTTTCCAGCAAGTCCCCTCTCTCCCTTCCATGACCCCCCCCCTCGCATCCATGCTCCTCTCTCTCCCATGTCCCAGCCTGGCCCGCCCTCTTCTCCCCCCCCCCTTCGCATCCATGTCCCCCCCTTCACATCCATGCATCCCCCCTCCCCTTCGCATCCATGCATCCCTTTTTTTTTTTCTTCTTCGTTTTAACTTTACCTCCGTGGCGGTTCGTGCAGCGAAACGTCAGGGAAGGAGGCGGCGCTCCCGACGTCTTGCTTTCCCTTCGCTGTCTCCCGCCTTCTTTTGAAGGCGGAACACAGCGAAGGGAAGGCTAGACGTCGGGAGCGCCGCCTCCTTCCCTGACGCTTCGCTTCCGGATTTGTTTGGTTTGAGGTGAGGGCGGGGCAAAGACGGCTGGCTGGCTTGAAGGCTTCACACCACGAATCCACGAACCCTTCAGCCTGGGAGTGACGTCAGATGGCTTCATGGCTTCAAGGCTTCAAGGCTTCAGGCTTCAGGCTTCAAGGCTTCACAGAACGTTGTCCTCAGAACGTTGAGGGTGCGTTTTATTATATTAGAAGATTGTGCCTACTGTATACAGCCTTGGGTGAATCTCTTCATAAAGGCAGTTAATGGATCGTAATAAATAAATACACAACTGTAAACTCCTGAGTACTGGATGGCTTGGAACTCAGTGATCCTGGAAGCATGTGTCCTGACTGTTTGCTGCTTTTATTATGAACTAGTATAAAAGGCCCGTTTTGGTAGGCAATGAAACGGGTGCTAGCAAGGTATTCCCCCCCCCTCCTCCCTCCCTCCCTGTCTCCAGATCTCCCTTCCTTATTCCAGACCCCCCTCCCTCCCAGACTCCCCTCCCTCCCTTGCTTCCTTCCTTCCTTGCCTTCTGAGTTCCAGACCCCCCTCCCTCCCTCCCTTCCTTCCTTGCTTCCTTGTTTCCGAGTTGCAGACCCCCTCCCTCCCTACCAGTTCAAGGCCCCCTGACGCCCGTCCCTCCCTCCCAGTTCAAGGCCCCCTCACACCCCTCCCACCGAGTTCCAGATTCCCCCTCCCTCCGATTTCAACACCCCCCTCAGCGTTAGTGACCCCTTGACCCCCTTGCCGCGACCCTGTCGACCCCCCCCCTTCCCGCAGAAAACCCTCCCCCTTCGCCGTTGCGTACCTGTGCTGACGACAGACACATTTCTCTTTTTCTCTGCGCCGGCGATTGGTGTTGTTCGGGTGGCGGATAGGTCCGTTATGCGTCTGAGCGATGCGATTCAACGTCATGACGATCGGGCGCTAGCAAGGCCCCACCATCCCTCCTCCTCTCCCTCCCAAGGTGAGTTGGTGAGTGTGAGTGCTCCGCCCTCGACGTCATCACGTTGTAACGCGAGGGCGGGGCACACACTCATGGGCAAAAGCGATCTACACAACTACGGAAGTTCCGGTTTCATTAGAACGTTGGAGGTGCGTTTTATAGAGAGAGATGGTATGTATAGAGTGACGTTAGTCCACTTTTAAAGGTAATAAATAGAAATAAAACAAAACAGAGAAAAGAAACTAAGATGATACCTTTTTTATTGGATTAACTTGGACTAACTAACTGAGGTTCATAATGGTGGCAGTTAAGAAGGTAAAGGAAGTTTACCTGAATAAACCAGACACTGGAAGAGAACACCAGGAGCCAAAATGGTTTTGTCTCACTGCCAGCTGGATTATGGATTACTAGTAAAAGAGGCCCGTTTCTGGAGCAAATGAAATGGGCGCTAGCAAGGTTTTCCTCCCCAACACCCCCCCCCCCCCCCCCAGGGGTGTGCTGGTAAATTTTTAACAACAGGCTCTTTCTCCGGACGTAGCCAGCTCTGCAGTTGGAAGGGCCAGGGGTGGCTGGGGTGGGGGTGGGGAGCAACACTTGCCTCTCTCTCCTCCCTCCCTTCGTGCGGGCATGCTAGGCATACCTTTGCTGGCAGCCAATAAATGGACTGCCACCACTCCCAACATCTTGCTCTGAGCAGCATGCTGGAACTTCTCTCACATGCTCGAGAAGTCCCAGCCTGCTGCCCAGAGCTGGAAACAAGGAGCGGGGAGCAGCAGTAGTCTATTTACTTGGCTGGCAGGGCTCAGCATCCCCACCAGCAAAGTAAAAGATAATTCAGCAGGGGGCCCAAGCCCACATTTTGGGAGCCAGTTGTTAAATTAGCCATGGAGGGCCCTACTTTAACAACCGGCTCCCAAAATTCTTAAAAACTTAACAACCGGCTCTTGTGAGCCTGTGAGAGCCTGCTCCAGCACACCACTGCCCCCCCCCCCTTCTCCCTCCCTCCCTACCTACCTACCTACTGACCCCTTCATCGTTCTGATGCCATTGCTCCGCACCTCCTGAACGCACCGTATGCCATTGCTCCGCCCTAAGTGTGTGACGCCATTGCTCCGCCCTCGACGTCATCACGTTTGACGCGAGGGCGGGGCCCCGAGACTTGGCGATTTCGGTGGCTTTTCACCATCACGAACCCTTCAAACCCGTCTTGAAGTGACGGAAGTGACGTCAGTGTCTTCAGAACGTTGAGGGTGAGTTTTATTATATAAGACTAGTAAAAAAGGCCCGTTTCTGACACAAATGAAACGGGCGCTAGCAAGGTTTTCCTCGGAGTGTGTATGTTTGGGAGAGTGTATGTGAGAGTGACTGTTTGAGAGTCAGAGTGAAAGTGTGAGTGTGTGTGAGAGAGAGTGAGTCTGGGTGTGAGTGTGTTTGTGAGAGAGTGTGTGTGTGAGAATGAGAGTGTGTGCAAGTGTGTATGTGAGACACAGTGTGAGAGAGAGTGTGTGTGTGTGGGCGAGAGAGAGAGTGTGTGTGAGACACAGATTCTCTGTTTGAGTGAGTGTATGAGACCAAGCGAGTGTGTGAGTGACTGTGTGGCACATAGAGAGTGAATGTGATACAGTGTGAGACAGAGTGTGTGAGAGTGAGAGTCAGAAAGACATTGTATATCAGAGAGAGAGTGTGAGCCGTGCCCTCCCAATCCATGGCCATCTGTCCCCTGGCCCCTCCATTCATCCTTTTCCAGCAATTCCCCTCTCTCCCTGAGCCCTGCCCTCCCAATCAATGCCTATCCATGCTCCTCTGTCCCCTGCCGCCTCCATTCATCCTTTTCCAGCAAGTCCCCTCTCTCCCTTCCATGACCCCCCCCCCCTCGCATCCATGCTCCTCTCTATCCCATGTCCCAGCCTGGCCCGCCCTCTTCTCCTCCCCCCCTTCGCATCCATGTCCCCCCCCCCCCTTCGCATCCATGCATCGTTTTGGTTTTTTTTTTTCTTCTTTTTCAATTTACCTCCGTGGCGTTTCCGGCAGCGAAGCGTCAGGGAAGGAGGCGGCGCTCCCGACGTGTAGCTTTCCCTTCGCTGTGTTCCGCCTTATTTTGAAGGCGGAACACAGCGAAGGGAAGGCTAGACGTCGGGAGCGCTGCCTCCTTCCCTGACGTTTCGCTTCCGGATTTGTTTGTTTTGTCGCGAGGGCGGGGCAGAGACGGCTGGCTGGCTGGCTTGAAGGGAGGCTTCACACCACGAATCCACGAACCCTACAGCTTCAGTGACGTCAGATGGCTTCACAGAACGTTGTCCTCATTAGAACGTTCACGGTGCGTTTTATTATATTAGATCTGCTTTTCTGTTTTTTGGTATATGGCTACTTTAAATTAGGCCACTTTGCAGCATAACGTACAAGTACATCGCAATAGCAGTAATTTTCCTTTCCGTTTGGTATATGGAGTACTGCTCCTGGATTTCTGGTGAATTATTATCGTATTGAGACTAACACAGCGTGATGTTTACTCCCTTCAAGTGGGAGTCTGGTGGGAAAATCACGCTCTGAGCTGCCTTGGACAATGTTTCATTAGAACAAAAACCGGAAACTCGAATTAATTTATCAGCATCTCCTTCTTTCACATCTTTACAATTATACTTAGATATAGACACCACCATACATGATGTGACAAGGCTGATTTTCAAAGCACATAGATTTACAAAGAGGGGCATTTTCAAAAGGGACGTCCAAATTGCGATTTGGACGTCCTTCCAAAACGGCAAAATCTAGGGGCGGGGAAACCCGTATTTTTGAAACAAGATGGACGTCCATCTTTCGTTTCGAAAATACAGTCAGGGACGTCCAAATCCTTAAATTTCGCCATCCCTAGATTTGGACGACCCTAGACATGGTCATTTCTGATTTTCAGTGATTTTCGAAACCAAAGACGTCCATGTCAGAAACGACCTAATGCAAGCCATTTGGTCATGGAAGGAGCCAGCATTTGTAATGCACTGGTCCCCCTGACATGCAAGGACACCAACTGGGCACCCTAGGGGGCACTGCAGTGGACTTCACAAATTGCTCCCAGGTACATAGCTCCCTTACCTTGTGTGCTGAGCCCCCCAAACCCACTACCCACAACTGTACACAAGTACAATAGCCCTAAGTGGTGAAGGGGGGCACCTATATGTGGGTACAGTGGGTTTGTGGTGGGTTTTGGAGGGCTCACTGTTTCCGCCTGTCTGAAGTGCACTGCACCCACTAAAACTGCTCCAGGGACCTGCATACTGCTGTGATGGACCTGAGTTTGATATCTGAGGCTGGCATACAGGCTGGCAATCAATATTTTTAAAGATGTTTTTTGAGGGTGGGAGGGGGTTAGTGACCACTGGGGGAGTAACAGGAGGTCAATGCCGATTCTTTCCAGTGGTCATCTGGTCATTTTGGGCACCTTTTTGTGCCTTGATCGTAATAAAAACAGGTCCGGGTGAAAACGTCCAAGTGTTCGTCAGGGACATCCTTGTTTTTTTCGATTATGGGTCAAGGATTTCCAAGTGTTAGGCACGCCCAAGTCCAGCCTTCGCTATGCCTCCGACACGCCCCCTTGAACTTTGGCCGTCTTTGCGACAGAGCGCAGTTGGAGACGTCCTGAATCGGCTTTCGTTTATACTGATTTGGACGTTCCAGGGAGAAGGAAGTCCATCTTCTGATTGATGTCGAAAGATGGATGTCCTTCTCTTTCGAAAATGAGCCCAAAAGTCACTTAGGCTTTGTAAGTCTTTGTGCTTTGAAAATGAGCAGCAAAATATGAATCCTTATCCAAAGCAGTTTATAACCAAATATGAGCAGAAGGGCTCTTTTACTAAACCACGTAGCCACCTATATGCACCCGTGTGCCAATTCGGAACTACAGCCCGGCTACCGCGTGGCCCGGGTGGTAATTTCATTTTTTACGTGCGCCGAAAAATATATTTTATTTTCCACTGTGCAGCGCTAACTGGGTGGTAATCGGCATTGTTTGTGTGCTGACGAATACCGCTCGGTTAATGCCTGAGACCTTACCGCTAAGTGAATGGGTGATGGTAAGGTCTCAGGCCCAAAATGGATGTGCACCAATTTTCATTTTGCCGCATGTCCATTTTTAGCCAAAAAAAGGTCCTTTTTTGCAGGTGCGCTGAAAAATGGACCTATGCACATCCAATGAACGTGCCTACACCAGCGTAGGCCACTTTTCGGCACACCCTAGTAAAAGAACCCCCAGAGTATCAAACATATAGAGACTGGACTTAGAATCCTAATGTTTTTGTAACATGGGTTGCTTTACGTGATCACTGCACAACACGACGCGGCATGAAATCTTCATGCTGGTTTCATGGAGAAGCATTCCGTTGATCTTTCTTCCTTTGTGGTGGTCTGTGATGTCATAGAAGGGCACTGTAATACAATGTGGCATAGAACTTTCTGGCTGTTGTTATGGGGAAGCATTCCGTTGAATTTTATTTTTCCTTTGTGATGGTTTGTGAAATCATAGAAGGGCACTGTAATACAACATGGTATGGAATCTTCTTGCTGTTGTCACGGGGAACAATTCTGCTGATTTCTATTTCTTTGTGGTGGTCTGTGATGTCGTCTAAGGACACTGTAACACTGATACCTCAGCAAGTAATTGTAATGTGACTTTGAAACTAGCTTAGATCTCTGTCCTTGTGTACCCTGAAGCACAAGGCCAAAAGCCAAGTGACTGAGGCATCTGAACTATCTCCTGATTTCATAACTGTGTCCTCTCCCTGCCAAGGTGGAAAAATAGCTCAGGACGCAGAAAGTGATACTATACGGGCCTCAGTCAGGGCACTACCACTGGGATACCAGTTAATTGGGGTCAGCATGGGTGTACACAGAAAAATAGTGTTGTTACACTCAGTTCTAAAAAAATTGCTACCATGCCAAAAACTGAGGAGACACAAAGGTTTCCCCTGCACTGCTGAAACTTCCAGCTACGCCTATTGAAGAAAGACCCTGATATACCTGGATTTTAGTTCTTGGGGACCTCCATCCTCCACCTCCAACAGGTCTGCTTTTGAGGATATGCAGACTAAATATTCATGAGACACTTAGAGGGGCATAATTGACCAGAAACGCCTATCTCCATGGGCGTTAATCTCCGAGAACGGGTCCGTGAAGGGGCGGAGTGAACCGTATTTTAAAAAAAAAATAGACTACTACTACTACTACTATTTAACATTTCTAGAGCGCTACAAAGTGTACGCAGCGCTGTACAAACACAGAAGAAAGACAGTCCCTGCTCAAAGAGCTTACAATCTAATAGACAAAAAGTAAAGCATTTAAATTTAAAATATTTAAAATAAAAAATTTAAAATAGACGCCCATGCTTTATTCGCCAAGGTGTGAGCTGGGCGTTTTTGCTTTTCACCGATAATGGAAAATGAAATCGCCCAGCTCAAAAACGAATAAATGCAAGGCATTTGTTCGTGGGAGGGGCCAGGATTCATAGTGCACTGGTCCCCCTCACATGCCAGGACACCAACCGGGCACCCTAGGGGGCACTTTTACAAAAACAAAAAAAAGGTAAAAGAGCTCCCAGGTGCATAGCACCCTTCCCTTGGGTGTTGAGCCCCCCAAATCCCCCTCAAAACCCACTGCCCACAAGTCTACACCAGTACTATAGCCCTAAGCGGTGAAGGGGGGCACCTACATGTGGGTACAGGGGGTTTGGGGGGGTTGGACGACTAGTAGCATTAAGCAGCACAATTGTAACAGGTAGGGGGGGGATGGGCCTGGGTCCACCTGCCTGACGTCCACTGCACCCCCTAACAACTGTTCCAGGGACCTGCATACTGCTGCTTGGGAGGAGGGTATGACATTTGAGGGTGAAAGTAAAAAGTTGTGAAACATCATTTGTTGTGGTGGGAGCATAGGCGTAGACTGGGGGGGGCGAGGGGGGGCAGTGCCCCCCCAAACGACGCGAGGCGCTGCCGCGCCATTAGTTAAAAAAAAAAAAAAAAGTTAAAAAAAAAAAAAAAAAACACATGCAGGCACGCGGTCCTCTCCGTCCGCTTGGCTTCCCTGCCCTCTCTATCTGCGTCCCGCCTTCCTCTGACGTCATTTCCTTTCGGGCGGGACGCAGACAGAGAGGGCAGGGAAGCCAAGCGGACGGAGAGGAGCGTCTCCGTCTACTCCTCTCTCTTCCTCCCTCCCTCCGGCGCAGGCAGCAGTCTTTTCCAGCGTTCCTGGCAGCGGTAGCGTTGTACACGCTGCCTTTGGCTCTGCCCTGAAGCCTTCTCTTCAAGTTCCTGTTCCCGCATAGGTGGGAACAGGAACTTGAAGAGAAGGCTTCCGGGGCAGACCGAAGGCAGCGTGTATATCGCTACAGCTGCCAGGAACGCTGGAAAAGACTGCTGCCTGCGCCGGAGGGAGGGAGGGAGGAAGAGAGGGGGTAAACGGAGTCACCATCTTGGACCTCGCGCGGGGGGGAGGGGTGGGGAGCAGAGGGAAGATGGATAGTACTGGGAGGGGTGGGGAGCAGAGGGAAGGAGCAAGAGATGGATGGGACTGGGAGGGTGGGAAGCAGTGGGAAGGAGCAGGAGATGGATGGGACTGGGAGGGTGGGAAGGAGCAGGAGATGGATGGGACTGGGAGGGGTGGGAAGGAGCAAGAGATGGATGGGACTGGGAGGGGTGGGTGGGGAGCAGAGGGAAGGACCAGGAATTGGATTGGACTGGGAAAGGAGGTGAGCAGAGGGAAGGAGCAGGAGATGGATGGGACTGGGAGGGGTGGGGAGCAGCGGGAAGGAGCAAGAGATGGTTGGGACTGGGAGGGGTGGGGAGCAGAGGGAAGGAGCAAGAGATGGATGGGACTGGGAGGGTGGGAAGCAGTGGGAAGGAGCAGGAGATGGATAGTACTGGGAGGGGTGGGGAGCAGAGGGAAGGAGCAAGAGATGGATGGGACTGGGAGGGTGGGAAGCAGTGGGAAGGAGCAGGAGATGGATGGGACTGGGAGGGCGGGAAGGAGCAGGAGATGGATGGGACTGGGAGGGGTGGGAAGGAGCAAGAGATGGATGGGACTGGGAGGGGTGGGTGGGGAGCAGAGGGAAGGAGCAGGAATTGGATTGGACTGGGAAAGGAGGTGAGCAGAGGGAAGGAGCAGGAGATGGATGGGACTGGGAGGGGTGGGGAGCAGCGGGAAGGAGCAAGAGATGGTTGGGACTGGGAGGGGTGGGGAGCAGAGGGAAGGAGCAAGAGATGGATGGGACTGGGAGGGTGGGAAGCAGTGGGAAGGAGCAGGAGATGGATGGGACTGGGAGGGTGGGAAGGAGCAGGAGATGGATGGGACTGGGAGGGGTGGGAAGGAGCAAGAGATGGATGGGACTGGGAGGGGTGGGTGGGGAGCAGAGGGAAGGACCAGGAATTGGATTGGACTGGGAAAGGAGGTGAGCAGAGGGAAGGAGCAGGAGATGGATGGGACTGGGAGGGGTGGGGAGCAGCGGGAAGGAGCAAGAGATGGTTGGGACTGGGAGGGGTGGGGAGCAGAGGGAAGGAGCAAGAGATGGATGGGACTGGGAGGGGTGGGGAGCAGAGGGATGGACCAGGAGATGGATGGGATTTGGAGAGGTCAGGCACAGCAGAGGGAAGGAGCAAGAGATGGATGGGACGGAGGGATGGTGAGCAGAGGGAAGGAGCAAGAGATGGGAGGGTGGGGAGCAGAGGGAAGCCTACTGGAAAGAAGACACTGCATAAAACAGAAGACACTGGGATCAAAGCGAATAGAAAAACTACATGATCAGACAACAAAGGTAAATAAAAGTTTATTTTATTCATAATTTATTAATTGAAATGTGTCAGCTTTTTGAAATGTGCATCTGTGATATTTTGCCTGTAAATTTCATTTCCTTCCTCCATATTAGCATATTCATTTGCATATGTATATATGCAAATGATATGCTAATATGCTCCGCCCATTTTTTGCCCCCCCCCAAATGAAACAGTCAAACTACGCCTATGGGTGGGAGGGGGTTAGTGACCACTGGGGGAGTCAGGGGAGGTCATCCCCGACTCCCTCTGGGGGTCATCTGGTCATTTAGGGCACTTTTTGGGGCCTTATTCGTCAAAAAACAGGGTCCAGGAAAAGTGCCCTAAATTCTAGCTACAAACGCATCCATTATCGGCGAAGGGCGCCCATCTCTGTTCGGATGATAACCACGCCCCAGTTCCGCCTTCACCACGCCTCCGACACTCCCCCGTCAACTTTGTCCGCATCCGCGACGGAGTGCAGTTGAAAGCGTCCAAAGTTCGGCTTTCGATTATGCCGCTTTATTTGTTTTTGTGAGAAGAACGCCCATCTCCCGATTTAGGTCGGAACTTGGGCGTTATTCTCGTTCGATTATAAGCTGGTTAGTCTATGGTTTGAGTAATTTGTGTGATAGGGTATGCTGAAAACCAAGCTTGGCTGGAGCAGATTGAAGATGGAGTTAAGAGCTATTTATGCAAAGGGTCAGAAGACAGCAAGATATGTCCCCCCCCCCCCCCCCCACCAATATTCAAAAACATTTAACCGGCCAGGGTCGGCACCTGGCTGGATAAATGCCCCATAACCATCTATCCAGTGGGAGATAGCCAGCTTTCTCCTGCTGAATATCTCTGGTTAACAGCTAGCAAATAGTTATATCAGCCGACATAACCAGCTCTCTGCTGATTTTCAGCCCCACTTTAACGGCTGTATTTGGCTCCTTGAATACGTGGGATATCTTTGGCCGGTTAGAAGATAACCAGCTAAGTCTGAATATCAACACAGCTTGTTATCTTCTAACCGGCCAAAAATAAACCGGATATTCAATGCCAGGTCACCGAAAATGGCCCTGCATTGAATATCCGGCTTTAGCTGGGCTAACTTCCGCGGTCTGAATATCGGCCCCATACTGTCTGCAAATCCCAAAACACCAGAGAATATAGTGATAACTTACCAGTATAGGTGGCCCTGTTTTTTCTACTGTATTTATTACTGGGTGGCATTTTAACTGAGTTTTTGGGTCTGATCCATTTTGTGACCTATGGGCAGTGGCGTACCAAGGAGGGGCGGTGGGGGCGGTCCGCCCCAGGTGCATGCTTCTGGGGGGGTGCCACGCGCCTGTCGGCTCTTTGTTTTCATGCTCCCTCTGCCCCGGAACAGGTTACTTCCTGTTCCGGGGCAGAGGGAGCATGAAAACGAAGAGCCAGCAGGCGCGCTGCACCCCCCCCCCCCCAGCGGCATGCACCCGGGAGGGGGTTCTTTCGCCGGGGGGGGGGGGGGGCGCTGCACCCGGGGGGCGGGGCGCATCAGCGATCTGCCCCGGGTGTCAGCCCCCCTAGGAATGCCACTGCTTATGGGGGTTTCTCGTGGGGCAATTTCTCCAAAGGAGTTAGTTTTGTGCATATAATGACAGGAATGAACCTCACTCCTAAGCCAGGATATATGGAATGTGATCTCAGTCTCTCAAATTTACTGCTAATGCTCGCTGTAGTACTTGGATTGTGCCAAAGAAAAGCTTCTTTCTGGAGTTCATAAGATGTAACATGTATGTAGGCAAAATATACAGATGCTCCTGAAGTTCTTTTTGATCAAGCCTTTGGCACCCAAAATGATGGGAAATATTTCTATATCCTTCTGCCACGTTTTCTTGGTCTTGGACTGCATTTCATAGTACATAAATACCTAAGTGTTGCCACACTGGGACAGACCAGAGGTCCATCAAGCCCGGCATCCTGTTTCCAACAGTGGCCGATCCAAGTCACAAGTACCTGGCAGAAACCCAAAGAGTAGCAACATTCCATGTAGAACCCCAAGGAGTAGCAAGATTCTAGAATTCTAAAGAATAACAAGATTCCATTCAGAATTTCAAAGTGTAGCAACATTCCATGTAGAACCCCAAGGAGTAGCAAGATTCTAGAATTCTAAAGAATAACAAGATTCCATTCAGAATTTCAAAGTGTAGCAACATTCCATGTAGAACCCCAAAGAGTAGCAAGATTCCATTCAGAATCCCAAGTACATAAGTACCTAAGTGTTGCCACACTGGGACAGACCAGAGGTCCATCAAGCCCAGCATCCTGTTTCCAACAGTGGCCAATCCAGGTCACAAATACCTGGCAAGATCCCAAAAATGTACAAAACATTTTATGCTTAAAGATCGTTTCTCACTCTATACAATTCACATGGGGGGGGGGGGGGAGGGAGATATCAGATAAAATACTTTTATTTAAAATTGTATTTTATTTTTATTGAATTTTCTATTTTCAGCTATTGTATAGGAGTGTGGTAGCCGTGTTAGTCCACTCTTAAGGTTATCAATAGAAATCAAACAAAATAAAACATGGAAAAGAAAATAAGATGATACCTTTTTTTATTGGACATAACTTAATACATTTCTTGATTAGCTTTCGAAGGTTGCCCTTCTTCGTCAGATCGGAAATAAGCAAATGAGGTAACAGATAGTATATATAAGAGAAACATCAAAGCATTACTTTGACAGTCTGACAGAGTGGGAGGGTGGGAGTATGCATGGGGACATCAAAGCATTTCATTGATATTCTAACAGGATGGGTGTTGGTAGGTGAGAGGAGGGTAACTCTGTTTCTCTTATATACACTGTCAGCTAGCACATTTGCTTATTTCCGATCTGAGGAAGAAGGGCAACCTTCGAAAGCTAATCAAGAAATGTATTAAGTTATGTCCAATAAAAAAGGTATCATCTTATTTTCTTTTCCATGTTTTATTTTGTTTGATTTCTATAGATTCTACATGGAATGTTGCTATTCCACTAGCAACATTCCATGTAGAAGTCGGCCCTTGTAGATCACCAATGTGGCCGCGCAGGCTTCTGCTTCTGTGAGTCTGACGTCCTGCACGAAACAGAAGCCTGCGCAGCCTTCTACATGGAATGTTGCTAGTGGAATAGCAACATTCCATGTAGAATCTCCAATAGTAGCAACATTCCATCTAGAATCTCCAATAGTAGCAACATTCCATGTAGAATCTCCAATGGTATCTATTTTACTGTCATAGTAATGCTTGAATGTTTTCACTTATATACACTGTCAGCTAGCACATTTGCTTATTTCCGATCTGAGGAAGAAGGGCGACCTTCGAAAGCTAATCAAGAAATGTATTAAGTTATGTCCAATAAAAAAGGTATCATCTTATTTTCTTTTCCAGCTATTGTATGTATGCTTGTCTGGTTTGTATCTTTCAGGCTCACTACACAGATTTAGACTATACCTCTCTCTGCCCTCTCATCTCCCGGTATGTGTTTCAAGCCTCCCACCTTATCCCGTGACACTCACTTTGCAGATTTGGACTATACCTCTCTCTGCCCTTTCATCTCCCCGGATCTGCAGTCCTCTCCTAGTATAAACCAAAGACACCCCCCCCACACACACACACACATTGCTTTTGGTAGTGGGATGTCACTATGTTTCTAGCTGTCCTTCAGTTTTTAGCTTTATTGACTTTAATTTACCTGTATTTGCCCCATTCCGTGTTTTGTTATGGCGCCATATTTCGGGTCCTCTCCTAGCAGTTGCAAGTGGAACTGGTCACTTTTTCACCCACTTTTCATGGCAGAGATCTTATTTTATATATTGGTAGCTGAACTGGTTGGATGAAAGCGTTGAATTTGTTTTCTATAATCTAAAACAGTTGAAATAATTCTGATGGTTATTATTGACGTAAGGTACGTGAACTATTAAGACAATTGATCCATGATATCTGAGGGAGCAACTGGCGAGTGTGACAGAAACATAAGAGCATAAGAGTAGCCATATTGGGTCCATCTAGCCCAGTATCCTGTTTTCCAAACAGTGGCCAAGCCAGGTCACAAATGCCTGGCAGAGACCCAAATCATGGCAACACTCCATACTACAAATCCCGGGGCAAGCAGTTGCTTCCCATGTCTGCCTCAATAGAAGACTATGGACTTTTCCTCCAGGAAGTTGTCCAAACCTTTTTTAAACCCAGATACACTAATTGCTGTTACCACCTCCTCCGGCAAAGAGTTCCAGAGCTTATCTATTCATTGAGTGAAAAAAAAATTTCCTCCTATTTGTTTGAAAAGTATTTCCTTGTAACTCCCTCTAGTGACCCCTAATTTTTGTACTTTTGAAAGAGTAAAAATCTATTCACTTCTACTGGTTCTACACCACTCAGGATTTTGTAGACCTCAATCATATCTCCCATCCGTCTCTTTTCCAAGCTGAAGAGCCCTAACCTTTTTAGCCTTTCCTCATGCGAGAAGATTTCCATCCCCTTTTTCATTTTGGTCGCTCTTCTTTGAACCTTTTCTAATTCCACTATATCTTTTTTGAGATACGGCGACAAAAACTGAATTCAATACTCAAGGTGTGGACTGAGGAGTGTAATTATCCAGAGGAGACACATATTGTACACCAGAAGAGCCAACTCTGTGGGTGCTGAGCACCCCGATATTGAGCAATGTCCTTTATTGTGTCCAAGAAAGAGTAATATGTGCTTTTGGCACCCCCAGTTATTTTGAAATGTTGGTGCTTTTGTTGTACTAATAGCTCTGGGCAGTCTGTGTGTGAACCGCTATCGGGGACGGCGAAGACGAGCTTGAAGACCCCTGAGGAAGGCTTTGCAACTGAAACACGGACTGTGTAGGGTCCAAATTTTTGGTGCTCTTACCACTGTGGTTTCGGTACTGGTCTTTTGGACTTGGTTTTCTTCCACTCTTGTGTACTTTGCTGCTTTTGTTGTACTCCAGAAGCTCAGTGTCTCTATTATTATGTAGTGGTATTCCTGTCAGCTGAGTCCCTGTGAGTATATATGAAAAACTGTTTACCTGACCATAACCTCCAGGGCCTAATCCTTGTCTCAGGCCTCTACTATAGTGGGCAGACTTATACAGTCTGTGCCAGAGCTGGTGGTGGGAGGTGGGGTTGGTGGTTGGGAGGTGGGGATAGGGCTGGCCAGACTTATACGGTCTGTGCTAGGGCTGGTGGTTGGGCGGTGGGGATAGTGCTGGGGCAGACTTATAGGGTCTGTGCCAGAGCTGGTGGTGGGAGGCGGGGTTGGTGGTTGGGAGGCGGGGATAGTGCTGGGCACACTTATACAGTCTGTGCCAGAGCCGGTGGTGGGAGGCGGGGATAGTGCTGGGCAGACTTATATGGTCTGTGCCAGAGCTGATGGTTGGGAGGCGGGGTTGGTGGTTGGGAGGCGGGGATAGGGCTGGCCAGACTTATATGGTCTGTGCACTGAAGAGGACAGTACAAATAAAAAAGTAGCACATATGAATTTATCTTCTTGGGCAGACTGGATGGACCGTGCAGGTCTTTTTCTGCCGTCATCTACTATGTATATGTTACTATATAATGATATTACTAGTTCAAATTCCAAGTTCCAAGTTTATTTATGCTTGATGTACTGCAAATCGTGGGACATCTATGCATTGCATAATATTCCTATGTCTCTGTGGGGTCTCTTTCCTGTGTGGGGCCTACTTCCTGTCTCAGACCTGCATTATGGTATTCATGATATTCTCCTGTGTCCCTGTATCCTCTTAGACCTGTTTCCTGTAGAAGATGGACATTATGCTACCAAATGAGGACTCAGTTTTTGGAGGAAGAATTATGGCCTTTCCTGACTGTTTTTAGCCATTCACTCCAGATGCATTCTGGTATCGTAGTTCAGATTTGACATGGAAGACGCAGGGGTATAAATTCAATAGTTAAAAATGATAAAAGCTTCTTTTCAGGGACCCTTTCCACTTCATGGCTGTGCTGTGCTTCAGTGTTAGAGGAATTCCTATGTCTCTGGACCTCTATAATGCCCCCTACAACCACTGCACTTTGATTCATTTCTAGTGAGGCTACAGATGGTGGATGAGGCTGTCTAGTTGATGGATTTCAGCGTTGTCTGCATGTATCATTCGCAGGTTGTTAATCATTTATTTGGACTTTTTTTCTTTTGTAGACTGCCTCAAAATCTTACTGACCTACTTATTACCAACTACAGTGTACCTCCAGCTTGTCTCTCAAAACCACCAACCTCTGCACAACTTTTTCATGGTAAGTCTGGGAAAGTCCAGCCTGCTGGATTATATCAGATGATAAGTAGAGGAGTGTGGTAGCCGTGTTAGTCCACTCTTAAGGTTATCAATAGAAATCAAAGAAAATAAAACATGGAAAAGAAAATAAGATGATACCTTTTTTATTGGACATAACTTAATACATTTCTTGATTAGCTTTCGAAGGTTGCCCTTCTTCCTCAGATCGGAAATAAGCAAATGTGCTAGCTGACAGTGTATATAAGTGAAAACATTCAAGCATTACTATGACAGTAAAATAGATACTATTGGAGATTCTACATGGAATGTTGCTATTCCACTAGCAACATTCCATGTAGAAGGCTGCGAAGGCTTCTGTTTCTGTGAGTCTGACGTCCTGCACGTACGTGCAGGACGTCAGACTCACAGAAGCAGAAGCCTGCGCGGCCACATTGGTGATCTACAAGGGCCGACTTCTACATGGAATGTTGCTAGTGGAATAGCAACATTCCATGTAGAATCTATAGAAATCAAAGAAAATAAAACATGGAAAAGAAAATAAGATGATACATTTTTTATTGGACATAACTTAATACATTTCTTGATTAGCTTTCGAAGGTTGCCCTTCTTCGTCAGATCGGAAATAAGCAAATGTGCTAGCTGACAGTGTAGCCCACCCTGTCAGACTGTCATAGTAGTGCTTGAATGTTTTCACTTATATACACTGTCAGCTAGCACATTTGCTTATTTCCGACCTGAGGAAGAAGGGCAACCTTCGAAAGCTAATCAAGAAATGTATTAAGTTATGTCCAATAAAAAAGGTATCATCTTATTTTCTTTTCCATGTTTTATTTTCTTTGATTTCTATTGATATCAGATGATAGAAAGCCATCAATGTTGGGACTAGTATAGTTAATACATAGTAGTTATAGCACACAGCCTCACCAGCTACTGAATTCTGGGTATTAAATAACATTCATAATGTACTTTAGATATTCAGCAGCTGGATATCACGGTATGGAAATGAGTACAGAGGGTGACTCTCTTCCTACAAGAGTAATGAGATAGACAGATGTGGAGCAGTCCCGGGGTTGTCCCAGGGTCTCTGTAGACTTTCAGCATCAGTTTCTCTTAGAAAACCAGAACTACAAGTCCAGAGATGCAATGGAATAAAACCAGGACTGGATCAACCTGTACCTGCTGACACAGATCCATCTGGCAATGGTTTCTGGAGAGAACGGGAGAAATATGCTCATCTCTAAAACTTGGCTTCTCAACTTGGCCTGGGTAACTCAGTGAAAGTCCTATGTACTGCTATGTGGAAAGATCCTGGTTCTACCCCCAAAGTTAGGTCTTCTACTCCCTGGGTCAGCAGGGGATGGGGATGCGGAGGAGGAGGAGGAGGAGGAAGTCATAGTCATCACTCAAGGGTGACACCTGCTAGCCAGATACCAGGCCTGCAAAGGCCTACTGAGGACAATGCACTGGAAGAGACCTTCTCTCCTTAACTAGGATGAATAGTACAAGATAAAAGATGTTCTTGAGACCAGCATGCATCATGCATGACCTTATGAAAGAATTATCATTAACGCATGGGGTCCGAGTTGGACAAAGTAACTTGTTTTTCTTTCTTTTGCTCCAGCGCTGGATACACTGGAACTTTCCATCTTTGGGATCCTGACATTCCTCACCGTGCTATCATTCATCATCTTTGTAGAAAATGCAGCTTATTTGTCCAAGAAAATTCGCTGTTCCATTAAGCAGACAACTCTCATTTGGAGTAGTGCGACACCTACTGTGAGTTGAAGCTTTGTTTTATCTGAGGCTAGGGAATTATACTCTTCTGCAGTGTCTGAATCTAAAATATATTCCAGCACCTTCCATTGCAGGGATTGAATGGTGTTCTAGTACTCTGAATGTGTTTAATCGAGTCTGACGTTCAAAACTCTTTTTCGAATAGTGGAACCAAAGTAAATATATTCTGGAAGGGTTTAAGGCTGAGGAGAGAAATGGGTAAGACTTGGATCCACTCAATAGCTCTTAATGGTTCCTTATCCAGGAAAAGCACAAGTCCCTCTGCTATCAGAGCGCATTTTCAGCAGTCCAGAGGGGCGGCATTTGGATTTCTTCATACTTGGAACGAGAGTCAAAGGTTAGCAGACAATCCAAGGTCAAAAATGAGGTTTACCATTTATTGGAGACTTAATATGCCACTATTTAGCAAACTGCCAAAGCAGTGTACACATAAATCCTAAAATTAGGAAAGAAATACAACTTAATATACAGTAGTACGTACTGTAGAAAATAAAGGAGAAACAGAAACTTGACATAACCTCTAGCTGCCAAATTCTATAAATGGAACCTGAAGTTGGGTGCACAAAGGTATGGCCAGTTCTAGAATAATTAGCTAATTGGTGCTAAATTGGCACTTAATTGGAGATAAGTACCGGTAATTGGCATTGACAAGCACCAATTAGCACCTGGAAGAGTAAACCTGCATTTTTTAGCATTAAATCTTAGTTGCCAATTTCTGGACCATTCTTCAAACTTCGCTAGATTTATTTATTTTTTTTTAAATTTATTTGTTGCATTTGTATCCCGCATTTTCCCACCTATTTGCAGGCTCAATGTGGCTTACATGGTACCGTGTCGGCATTCGCCAATTCCGGTATGAGCAGATACAAGGTGATATTATGGTCGAATAAGGATCGTATATGATATACACATTGGTGATCTTAGCGGGGAAGAGTTAAGTATGTTCGTTACGTGCTTTGACTTCGTTGTGTTGCAGGTGTTCAGTCTTTATGTTGGGTCGGTGGGATATGCCTTTTTTGAACAGGTTTGTTTTTAGTGATTTCCGGAAGTTTAGCTGGTCATACGTTGTTTTTACGACTGGGTGTCCACTCTGTTACACAGTTTGTATCATCCACAAAGAGACAAACTTTACCAGACAGTTCTTCTGCAATATCACTTTAGAAGAATGTTAAAAAGAGCCAGCCCAAGGACAGAGTTAACATCCTTTTCCTCGGAGCAAACTTCATTTATCACTGCCCTCTGTCTCCTTCCACTTAACCAATTTTTTACCCAGTCAGTCACTTTAGGGCTCATTCTGAGAGCACATGCTTGTTTTTTTAATTATATCTGTGGAACCCAGTGGCGTAGCCAAGGGTGGGCCCGGGTGGGCCCAGGCCAACCCACTTTGGGCTCAGGCCCACCCAGTAGCAGCACACCTATGATGTGACTGGCAGGGATCCCCAAGCTCCACCAGCTGAAAATTCCCAACAACTGTTCTTCCTGCATACCTTGTACATAGCAGATCTTCACCTGCAGTGAGACGCAACTGATACATACTGCTTGCTTTGGCCCCACAGCCTTCCCTCTGATGTATTCCCGCCTATGCGGAAACAGGAAGATGCATCAGAGGGAAGGCTTTGGGGTCAACATGAGCAATGTGTATTAGTTGCTGCTCGCTGCTGGTGAAAATCTGTTATTTAAAAAGGTATACAGGAGAGGGGGGGGATGTTTGATAGACCATATGGCATGCAGGCGAGAGAGGAAGAAACCAAATCACTTGTTGGAAAAGGCAGAGTTCTTCTGCCCACCCATCTTAGGCCAAGGCCCACCCAATATTGGGTGTCTGGCTATGCCCCTGGTGGAACCATGTAAAAAACTTTGATAAAATCCAAGTACACCACATCTAGCATCCCTCCCATATCCAACTGTTTGGTCATCCAGTCAAAGAAATCAATCAGATTTGTCTGAGAAGACCTGCCTCTAGTGAAACCATGCTATCTTGGGTCTTGCAGAACATTTGATTCTAGAAACTTCACGATCCTCTGCTTTAGAAGCATTTCCATTAGCTTACTTGCTACTGAGGTCAGGCTAACAGACCTCTGATTCCCAACCTCCTCCTTACTTCCGCTCTTGAGCAGAGGGACCACATCTGCCCTTCTCCAGTCCTCCGGGACCACTCCAGACTCTTAAGGAAGCTTTGAAAAGGTTAGACATGGAGCCTCTAGAACAAAGGTCCTTGAGTACCCTCGGATGTATCCCATCAGGCCCCATCGCTTTGTCTATTTTTAGTTTAGCTAGCTCCTCACGAACACAAGTCTTTTGAGAATCGGTCCTGGTCTATCACACATCCATTTCCATTAGCATTTGTTTTCTGCAGTCTTCCCCCTGACCTTTCACTATGAACACAGAACAGAAATAATTGTTAAGCAGTTCAGCTGTATCTTTATCAACTTCTACATATTCCCGCGGGAGGTGGTGGAAATGAAAACAGTAACGGAATTCAAACATGCGTGGGATAAGCATAAAGGAATCCTGTGCAGAAGGAATGGATCCTTAGGAGCTTAGTCGAGATCGGGTGGCAGAGCCAGTGGTGGGAGGCGAGGCTGGTGGTTGGGAGGCGGGGAAAGTGCTGGGCAGACTTAAACGGTCTGTGCTAGAGCCAGTGGTGGGAGCAGGGCTGGTGGTTGGGAGGCGGAGCTGGTGGTTGGGAGGTGGGGATAGTGCTGGGCAGACTTATATGGTCTGTGCCAGAGCCGGTGGTTGGGAAGCGGGGCTGGTGGTTGGGAGGCGGGGATAGTGCTGGGCAGACTTATACGGTCTGTGCCAGAACCAGTGGTGGGAGCGAGGCTGGTGGTTGGGAGGCGGAGTTGGTGGTTGGGAGGTGGGGATAGTGCTGGGCAGACTTATACGGTCTGTGCCAGAGCCGGTGGTTGGGAGGCGGGGCTGGTGGTTGGGAGGCGGGGATAGTGCTGGGCAGACTTATACGTTCTGTGCCAGAGCCGGTGGTGGGAGACGGGGATAGTGCTGGGCAGACTTATACGGTCTGTGCCAGAGCCAGTGGTGGGAGCAGGGCTGGTGGTTGGGAGGCGGAGCTGGTGGTTGGGAGGTGGGGATAGTGCTGGGCAGACTTATATGGTCTGTGCCAGAGCCGGTGGTTGGGAAGCGGGGCTGGTGGTTGGGAGGCGGGGATAGTGCTGGGCAGACTTATACGGTCTGTGCCAGAACCAATGGTGGGAGCGAGGCTGGTGGTTGGGAGGCGGAGTTGGTGGTTGGGAGGTGGGGATAGTGCTGGGCAGACTTATACGGTCTGTGCCAGAGCTGGTGGTGGGAGGCGGGGCTGGTGGTTGGGAGGCGGGGATAGTGCTAGGCAGACTTATACGGTCTGTGCCAGAGCTGGTGGTGGGAGGCGGGGCTGGTGGTTGGGAGGCGGGGATAGTGCTGGGCAGACTTATACGGTCTGTGCCAGAGCTGGTGGTGGGAGGCGGGGCTGGTGGTTGGGAGGCGGGGATAGTGCTGGGCAGACTTATACGGTCTGTGCCCTGAAAAAGACAGGTACAAATCAAAGTAGGGTATACACAAAAGTTAACACATATGAGTTATCTTGTTGGGCAGACTGGATGGACCGTGCGGGTCTTTTTCTGCTGTCATCTACTATGTTACTATGTTATGTTCATCCTTGAGCCTCACAATGCCATTTTGGCACTTCCTCCTATCACTTACATAGCTAAAAAAATGTCTTTTACTTTATTGGCTCTCTTTTCCTCCATTTGTATCTGTGCTTTCCTGACAGCTTTTCCAGCTTCTCTTAGCTTTTACAGGTATTTTTGCCTGTCTTTCCTCTTTCTAAGATCTCTTGAAGGCTAACCTTCTTTCCCTTACCTTTTCAGCTAGTACATTAGAGAACCAAAGCAGCCTTCTTTTCCACATATTTTTATGCATATTTTGTCGCCTTTAAAATAGCTACTTTCAGGTTTGCTCACTTCTGTTCCCATCCAACTAACAACCTTCCTTGAGATATTCCCCCATCTTGACAAAGTGACGTCTTTTGAAGTCTAGAACCTTGAACCTTGAATAAGCCCTCTCTTCCTGTGCCATAATATTGACCCACACCATCCGGTATCACTAGATGCCAAATGATCACCCCCCCCCCCCCCTAATATTGGAAATACTCTCCCCGTTTGTAAGCACCAGGTCCCGAATAGCTCCATCCCGCTTGGGCTCCAGTACCAATTGCTGGAACATTTCTTCCGGTAGCGAATCCAAGGTCCCCTTGCTTCTAGTTGACCCTGCTGCAGGGACGCCTCAATCAACATCCAGCATATTAAAATCACCTATTAATAGTACTTCCCCTTTCATAGCTATCTGTCCGTTTCTTCTGACTGTGAAGGAGGCCTGTATATCACACCACTTTTTTTTTTAGACAGAGTTCGACTCAGCTGTTTACAACAAACATATACCAATCAGCAGGTCTCCCTTCCACTCTTTGGCCCAGGTCAACCCTGCTTAGTGGGAATGCTTCAATGCGGGCTCCTGTTTCCTCTGGCACCTGCTGCCTCTCAGCTCCTGCCTCACACATCCATGTCTCCCTCAGTTTAGGTGCTCCCTGAGGTTGCACTTAAGTGGTATTCTAACAAAGGACCAGCAACTCCCATCATTTCATAAAAAGGAAATTTGATTTTATTTTCCACAGCTCAGTTATCACCATTTCCACAGCGCTTGATACTGCCTCATCTCAAGTCATTGACATTTGTTCACATTCACAATGCCCAATTGAGGTTCATCTCAAACCTTGCTGAATATCGTTCATTACACTTTAATGCCACCTTATCCCTCTTCAGGTAGCTACCAGTTGTCCTGCTGATCAAAAGTTCATTCCAACATACAGTTTTACTTTCCTGCTCCTTTAACGCTCTGGGTTACTCACTGCCACAGATTCTTTCCCAGCTGCCTCAATTCTCTCCTTCCAATTTTAATCAGTTGAGGAAATACAGCAGCCAGTAAACCCCTCACCTTAACACCGGAAGCCTGGGCGAATGCAGACACCTCCATACTCTCCTCCTTACTCCTTTCTGCCTCTTCCATTTTATCCCATGCTATCTCTTCCTCCTCCACCCAGGGCTCTCTCAGCTGCTCCTCAATCCCCTGATTGGAAACCATCTCCCAATCCTGCCCCTCCCCCTCCACTTCCTGTGAGTCCTGTATTGGGTCAGGTGCATTGTGGGGATGGTAGTCCCTAGCCTTACTCCTCATTCTAATCAATCTCTTACCCACCAGGGGGTGAGCTTCTCACCTATAAGGGATGTGTGCCTGCCTCTTTAGCTCCTTCCTGGGCTGCTCTCGCTTTCCTCGAGGTCGTCCTCTCAGCAACCCCTTACAATACCTAGAGTTACTGTCATGTGCTAACGTCATTAATTTGTGTCAATAACTTGGTCTTATTCCATAAAATAGGAGGCTATGGTAAAATAACACTCGTTAATGGCATTAGGGCACATACAGTGCCGATAGTCTCTTTCTCCCTGTCTTTTGTAGTCCAGTGGGGAGGAATTGGAGGGTTAAGGCTGGAATCAGAGACACTTCTTTCAACAACAAAAAAAAACCCTACCAAAAGTGGCATAAATCTGCCAAACCAATTTTCAGACGTTTTTCTATGAAGTCCATCAGAAGAGCGTTCAAATCACAAGGGGGCATGTCAGGGGCGTGTTAAAGGTGGGATCTGGGCGTTCCTAACCCTTGGATGTTTTTCAGCCATAATGAAACAAAACAAAACCATCCAGGACTAAAACTAAGGCATTTTGAGTTAGACCTGTTTTTATAATGAATAAGGCACAAAAGGGAGTCCTAAATGACCAGATGACCACTTTAGCGATTCAGGGGTGACCCTCCCAATACCTCCCCCAGTGGTCACTGACCACCCCCCAAAAATGTGAATAAAAATATGACTTCCCAGCCTCAATAACAGCCTCATATGTTAGAGCCAGGTCTATGAGGGCAGCATGCAGGTCCCTGGAGTAGTTTAGTGGTCAGTGCAGTGCACCATGGCGTGGGGGACTCTGGTCCCTACCTCCCTCTACCTGTCACATTTGTGGAGGAAACTGTGAGTCTTCCAAAACTCACCAGAAACCCACTGTACCCACATATAGGTGCCCCCTTCACCCATAAGGGCTATTGTAGTGGAGTACAGTTGTAAGCAGGGGGTTTTGGGGGGCTCAGCAGACAAGATAAGGGAGCAATGGTGAGATGTGTACCTGGGAACATGTTTTTTGAAGTCCACTGCAGTGATCCCTAAGGTGCCCCATTTATCTCCTGGGATGTCTGGGAGACCAGTCTTCTAAAAATGTTGGCCCCTCCTACAATCCAATGGCTTGAGTTTCTACATTTTTCACTTGGACTTTTTTTTTTTATGGACCCAAAAAAAAAAAGTCCAGAGCACAAAACCTTTTTAGAAAAAGTATTTTCAAAAACAAAAGATAGACATTTTTCTTTTTGGAAAATAAACTTCTTTCTTATTCAGATTTTGGACGTTTTGTGCAAGACGTCTAAAGTCAGACTTGGACGTCATATCGAAAACGCCCCTCCACGTTCCATAGACAGCAGAATGGGTTGGGACACTGGGGCTAAGGCCCTACCAATTTATTCCCAACATAGCATCACCAACTAGAGATCTGGGGAGGGAGGAGGGAGAGGCTGAAGCTTGGTTTATTTGGTCCCTCCAACCAAAGAGGTGTTCCACTGCCCCTGCCTTTGGTGGAGAAAGGCCCTTTGTGAAGTTTCTCCTCCTGAGAAAACTCTAACCATCTGTTCCTTTCTTCCTTTCCCAGGTCGTCTCTGTTTTCTGCTGCTTTGGGCTGTGGTTCCCTCGATCCATGATGTTTGTGGATATGTTCGTTGCTACGTAAGTAACAGTACCAGATCATGTTGTGTCTAATTCTGCAAGCAAGGACTACAGAAACGCACAAAGCATCATATTGAGGGCCTGGGCTTGGGTGATGAAGATTGTGAAAACCATGAGATGGGGATTTTCTGTATGATCTGTAGTATTTCTGTAATTTATCACGAGTTTCCGGTTCCCCATGACTTTTACCCAGTTTCTGCTTGTTCAGTGGCACCGGAGGCCCTACGAGAATCTGTAGGTCAAAAGATCATCATGTGCTCAGAGAGCTTTAATAATGTAAATTATAATGTAATTATAACCCTAGGGTGATATTCAAAATCCCTTGAGTGATACCCGCAGAAGTGCTTTTTACTGTAATTTTCAAAAATTTTCAACTTTTTCAAGGTTACACTCTTGATACAGAAAGTGTTATAACAGTTTAGAATTTCTAGGTAAATAAGGTAACATAGTAACATATAGTAACATAGTAGATGACGGCAGAAAAAAGACCTGCACGGTCCATCCAGTCTGCCCAACAAGATAACTCAAATGTGCTACTTTTTGTGTATACCTTACCTTGATTTGTACCTGTGCTCTTCAGGGCACAGACTGTACAAGTCTGCTCAGCACTATCCCCGCCTCCCAACCACCAGCCCCGCCTCCCACCACCGGCTCTGGCACAGACCGTATAAGTCTGCTCAGCACTATCCCCGCCTCCCAACCACCAGCCCCGCCTCCCACCACCGGCTCTGGCACAGACCGTATAAGTCTGCCCATTACTATCCCCGCCTCCCAACCATCAGCCACGCCTCCCACCACCGGCTCTGGCACAGACCATATAAGTCTGCTCAGCACTATCCTCACCTCCCAACCACCAGCCCCGCCTCCCAACCACCGGCTCTGGCACAGACCGTACAAGTCTGTCCAGCACTATCCCCGCCTCCCAACCACCAGTCCCGCTTCCCACCACCGGCTCTGGCACAGACCGTATAAGTCTGCCCAGCACTATCCCCACCTCCCAACCACTGGCTCTGGCACAGACCGTATAAGTCTGCCCAGCTCTATCCTTGCCTACCAACCACCGGCTCTGGCACAGACCATACAAGTCTGCCCAGCACTATCCCCGCCTCCCAACCACCAGTCCCGCTTCCCACCACCGGCTCTGGCACAGACTGTATAAGTCTGCCCAGCACTATCCCCGCCTCCCAACCACCAGCCCCGCCTCTCGATCTTGACTAAGCTCCTGAGGATCCATTCCTTCGGCACAGGATTCCTTTATGCTTATCCCACGCATGTTTGAATTCCGTTACCGTTTTCATTTCCACCACCTCCCGCGGGAGGGCATTCCAAGCATCCACTACTCTCTCCGTGAAAAAATACTTCCTGACATTCTTCTTGAGTCTGCCCCCCTTCAATCTCATTTCATGTCCTCTAGTTCTATCGCCTTCCCATCTCCGGAAAAGGTTAGTTTGCGGATTAATACCTTTCAAATATTTGAACGTCTGTATCATATCACCCCTGTATAGGTAGTTTATAACACTCAAGTCCAACATAATATGGATCCAAGTTACATTATACAGGAAATACAAAGAAAAAAAAAATTAAAGGTTTAGTCAGCACCTAGCTAGGACAAAATAAATTAGAAACTTAAACTCCTTCCGTTCTTTTAGAAGATATGAAAGATGTCAATTGAGAAGGATCCAGGAAAACGTATTTAGAGGATTTATAACGAATAACGCATTTACAAGGAAACCTCCCAGTTGGAGAATAGCAGGTTTCAGCAACAAAAATTGTCTTCGTCTTTTCTTTTGAAATATCAGGAAACATATTTATACATAATCCCAGAAAGAGTTTAGCTCTATTCTTAAAAAAATAAACGAAAGAGCCATTGCTTGTCAGGATTTAAGACCACGGTTGCTATCAGAGTAGCTGCTTGCACTTGCTCAGTTTCAGAAGATTCTAGAAATGTTGTCAAATCTAAAGATTCTGTTTTATCCCCTTGGGGAGTCGCTTTTTACTTTTAAAATGTGCAGTTTTTCTCTGTTGAAGTCGATATGTAGCTAAACTTTATCGTCATCAGCAGATCAGGAACCAGGGGGCATCTAGTGGCAGGGCCAAAAGTTATACAAGTAGTGAAACTATTAAAACACGATCTGGATAACTTTATCTGTGTAAGTGAACTGCAAAAATTACAGTCCTAACTTTAAACTGAAAACATAAGTTTAGCACTGCATATTCAGTAATCCAATTTATGCATATAGGCCTGTTTAAACTCCACTTAAAAGGTATCCAGATAACTTATCTGGATATTTATATATGTGAATATCGTCTTCCCGCCTCACCCCCTCCCCCTGTGCATTTTTACATATTTACATAAACACGCTCTTAAAATGTCTCTTTTACAAATGATTATTTTGAAGAGAGATGTTGTAAGAAAAAGGATGTCTATAATCACAGTATTGTTCTTTTTGCTAGGATTTTGAGTTTGTGCTGCACTAAAACTCCTTCAGTTTATCCTATCATGGTTTTCTCTGCAAGTTAGCTACAAAAATGGGGATCTTTAACACATTTATCAATTTTTTTTATTATATTCCCTGTTCAAACTGATTTTAATGCATCTAATTTTTTTCTGATTCTTGATGGTATATTTATATGTTTTGCAATCATTAATGGCCCTATTTCCTTGGTGAGCTACAACTTCACAGAGTTGAACTCAAACCAATTGTGTTCACCAGAACACGCTCACTGGTGACATGTGAAGCCCCGTTTTACATAGAACGTAGAAACTGGAACTGAGACATCCAGGGCGGTACACAGGGCTGGACCCCAAGTTTTAATGAGAGCTCAGGCTCTACACACCAATTCTGCCTGGTCATAGATTCTGTGACTGGTTGCAGGGGGCCTGGCTATTGTGGGGTGGGGTCTCTCAGTGATCACCTGAAGGGTGGCCTGGCATTTGAGTACCGGCACCTTTCTTTGCTAGAATAAATGCACTGGCGGTATATGTCAATGTCTGACAGTATTTGAGAAAAGGATCCACTGATGTGGAGCCTTTTCTTAAATACACGCAGGATGGACGTGTGTTATATTGGCTACTTGTGACGGGAGCATCTATTTAGGTGTCTAAAACATCAATGGCAGCAATTTGGCAACTTAAGATGTCTAAATGTTGATATTTACATGTGTCTGTTGGTATTTCAAAAGCTAGACATGTAACTACCAGCACACGGGCGACTGTGTTCACCATTTTGGAAATTTACATGCCTATCTGCTTCCAATTATGCAGAGAACTTGAAATTATTTGGCACAATCGAATTTTGGGTGGAAAAAGTAAGGGGAATTAAGGGGACAACCTCCCTTAATCGATATTCAGCGGGGGATAACTGGCTAGTTGAATATCTGTGATTGGTGACCGGCGGGTAACCGGTTATATCATGCCATAGAACTGGCTATCTGCCGATTTTGAAACTGGGTTTGGCAGGTCATGTTTGGCCACATCAAACCCTGGCATATCTTTGGCTAGTTTAAAGATCACCGGCTATATCTGAATATTGACATAGCCAGTTATACTCAGCCGAAAACCCCCTGGATATTCAATGCTGGTCACTGGAAAAAGCCCGGCATTGAATATCCGGGTTCAGAGTGGACTGCGGGGAAACAGTTGGGCTATCTGCCACTGTCTGGGAGTAGACATTCCTGGGGAGTAGTTTGAAGTGTGCGGAGAGAAGCTTGCGTATATTTTATAAAATGTGCATGAATACGCATAGTGCATGCATGTACACACGCATGTACACACACATACACACATATTTACATCTTCAGAGCAGTATTTATTTATTATTACATTTATATCGCATATTTTCCCACTGATCGCAGGCTCAAAGTGACTTACAAAGTCTGTAGTGCAAGCGACAGCACAAGAAAAACAATTATACAAATTGACTACTGCAACCTACTCCTGACCGGCCTCCCATGTAGCCATCTATCCCCTCTTCAGTCCATCCAGAACTCTGCCGCACGTCTTATCTTCCGCCTTAACCGATATACTCATATCACCCCTCTCCTCAAGTCACTCCACTGGCTCCCGATCAGGTACCGCATACAGTTCAAGCTTCTCCTACTCACCTACAAATGCACTCGATCTGCGGCCCCTCCTTACTTCTCTACCCTCATCTCCCCTTACGTTCCTACCCGTAACCTCTGCTCTCAAGACAAATCCCTCCCTTCAGTACCCTTCTCCACCACCTCCAACTCCAGGCTCCGCCTTTCTGTCTCGCCTCACCCCATGCTTGGAATAAACTCCCTGAGCCCATACGCCAGGACCCCTCCCTGCCCATCTTCAAATCCTTGCTCAAAGCCCACCTCTTCAATGTCGCCTTCGGCACCTAATCACTACACCTCTTCTCAGGAAATCTTAACTACCCCAACTTGACATTTCGTCCTTTAGATTGTAAGCTCTTCTGAGCAGGGACCGTCCTTAATTGTTAATTTGTACAGCGCTGTGTAACCCTAGTAGCGCTCTAGAAATGTTAAGTAGTAGTAGTAGTAGTAGTAGAATAAGATATAAAATATCAATTTAAGCATCAAAAGGCAAGTGATAGTGACAGGTAATTATTGTCCTTGGATCTGAATGTATAGTAATAGTTAATTCAAGTTAGGTTAAACCTGGGGAATAAGCCTTCTTAAACAATACTGATTTCAATCATTTTCGGAAATTTAGGTAGTTCTGTGTAGATTTTACTTCTTTGGGTACAGCATTCCATAATTGAGTGCCTAGATATGTAAAGTTGGCGGCGTAAATTGATTTGTACTTGAGGCCACTACAGTCTGGGTATAAGATTGTGCGTCAGCAGGGGCTGCCCGACCTGAAGCGGGGGCCTCAGGTGGCACTCTTCCGGGAGCAGCAGCTCCCCCTTCCTTCCTTCACCCCGTTCCCCGAGTTTACCTTCTTTTTACATTTTTTTAAAAGTTGGTGGCAGCAGGCGATTCCCATACGCTGCCCTGCCACCGGCACCCACCTCTTCTCTTTATTGCTGCTTATTTCACTACTACTACTACTACTTAACATTTCTAGAGCGCTACTAGGGTTACACAGCGCTGTACAAAATAAACAAAAAGGACGGTCCCTGCTCAAATGAGCTTACAATCTAAAGAACGAAATGTCAAGTTGGGGCAGTCTAGCTTTCCTGGGTAGAGGTGTAGAGGTTAGTTGCCGAAAGCGACATTGAAGAGGTGGGCTTTAAGCAGAGATTTGAAGATGGGGAGGGAGGGGGCCTGACGTATGGGCTCGGGGAGTTTGTTCCATGCGTGGGTTGAGGCGAGGCAGAAAGGGCGGAGCTTGGAGTTGGTGGTGTTGGCTCCTCAGAGGCGGCCACAGTAGAGAAGAGGGCAGGGCCGCGTATGGAAATCGCTGCCGCCTTCTTTTGGAAAATGGAGAAAAAAAAAGGTAAACTCGGGGAACGGGGTGGAGGAAGGAAGAGGGGAGGTGCCAGAACGTGGGGCGGGGCCAGGATCTCAGTCCTGCCTCAGGCAGCATCTTGCCTTGGGCCGTCCCTGTTCATCGGTGTTTGTGTGGTATCAGAGCTGAATCCGGGAACCTGTTTTGTAAAGGACACATCAGCACCTACGTTGGGTTTTTAAAACAGACTCCTGTTTGGACTTCTCACCTAGACGCCTGGTTATAAAATCAAGCCCTGTCTGTCCTGTTCCGTGTTCCTCATTCAGATATTCTCTCTCTCTTTTGTTTCTTTTTTTAGCTATTTCTCCTTTCACTTCTATCTGATACTGATGGTGATGATCCAGGGCTTTGGTGGAAAAGAAGCACTGGTGAAAACCCTACAAAACAAGGCCATGGTGATCAGTACTGGTCCCTGCTGCTGCTGTTGCCCCTGCTTACCTCGCATGAAAATGACCATGTAAGAGCTTATGAATTTCATTGTCTTAAAAAGGGGGAAATCTATGTCTAAAATGAGTGCAAGAAGGTTTAGAGATAGACATGATAAGAACATAAGTGTTGCCCTACTGGGATAGGCCAAAGTCCATCGAGCCCAGTATCCCATTTCCAACAGTGGCCAATTCACAAGCACCTGGCAGGATCTCAAAAAGAGTAAAACGGATTTTATGCTGCCTATCCTAGAAATAATAAAAAAATATAACAAAAAATGGCAACCCTCCACCACTTATAATTTGAACCATACACAACAAACTGTCAGTGGAGCAGCTCACACTTCCTAGAAATAAGCAGTGGATTTTCCCAAGTCCGTCTTAATAATGGCTTATGGAGTTTGCTTACCGGAAAGTAGCCAAGCCTTTTATTTAAACCCTGCTAAGCTAACCACTTTTGCCACATTCTCTGGCAACAAATTCCAGAGTTTAATTACACATTCAGTGAAGAAATATTTTCTCAAATTTGTTTTGAATTTACTATTTTGTAGCTTCATTGTGTGCACCCTCTGGTAACAAATTCCACAGTTTAATTACATGTAGTATGACGAAATAGTTTCTCCAGTTCATGTTAAATTTACTACTTGCATGCCCCCTAGTCCTAGTATTTTTGGAAATGGTAAACAAGCAATTTAAGTCTACGTGTTCCACTCCACTCAGTATTTTATAGACCTCAATCATATCTCCCCCTCAGCCATGGGACACAGGGATACAGATTGTTTTGGATATAAGTCTCAGAAATTTTGCTGGCTGTGGGAATTATGGCAAAACTTGGTAGCCTGAGTGTGGGCTAAAGTACTCACCTTGTATGAAAGAAAGTTGAATATGACAGCCCATTAGCAGAAGTGATGGAGTTCGCCACTGTAACAGATTCAGGGCACACTTGGGACAGATATGGAGGGCAGTGGTATGTACGGGTTGAGAGATCAAGTAAAAGGCATGTTGGTGGGGTGGATGAGGCAGCATTGGGTTGCTTGTATATGGGAATTTATGTGCTAATTGACCCAGAGTAGAAACTGGATGGAGCATTTCTGTTTTTATCTGCCATCATCTTCTGAGCGATTACAGCATGGCTCTCGCTAGTGACATTAGGGTCCACAGTAACATGGAGCAGCAGAGTGTTGATAACAGTCCATCGTAGAACAGTTTGCTATTAGCACTGCCAGCTCTGCTATTTAAATTGGAAGAGAAACTTTGGGAGTCACACCCAGTAGCAGTACACCTATGATGTGGCTGGCAGGCATTCTTCCCAAGCCCCACCAGCCGAAAACTCCCAACAACTGTCCCTCCTGCATACCTTGTAAATAGATCTTCACCTGTAGCAAGTAGCGACTGATACATACTGCTCACACCAGCCCCACAGCCTTCCCTCTGACGTAGCCCCGCCTATGAGGAACAGGAAGTTGCATCAGAGGGAAGGCTGTGGGGCCGGCATGAGCAGTGTGTATTAGTTGCTGCTTGCTGCCGGTGAAATTCTATTTAAAGGGTATGCGGGGGCGGGGGGATATTTGAGAGACCATATGACATGTAGGCAAGAGAGGGAGAGACCTAATCACTTGTGGGACAAGGCGGAGTTCTTCTGCCCACCCATCTTGGGCCCAGGCCCACCCAAAATTAGGTGTCTGGCTAAGCCCCTGATCCACACCATGATTCTAGTGCAGATTTCCAACTTCTAAAGGAGGCTAATTTCAATGGTCTGTTCCCAGATGTTTTTAGATAGCATCTGAGAATCAGGTGATCCCATACATGTGCTGATTCACTAACACTTTCTCCTATTCTGTATTTGTGGAGAAAAAAAATCTTGGGGGGTGCTTTTACAAATCAGGCGGTAAGTCCAGTGCAGGCTTAGCACTCACTAAAAAGGAAGTAGCACCGGGCTACTCCCAGCGCACTGCCATATCTGCTGCTACAAAAATATTTTCATTTTTGTAGCGTCAGTGTGTACCCGGCGGTAAACGGGCAGTGCCATGCATTGCCTGGATACCGCTAGGTTAACGCGGGAGCCCTTAGCGGCACCTCAATGAGTGGCGGTAAGGCCCCCCCCCAACAAAAAATGGACGCACGGCAAGTGCTTCATGTGTCGCACGAGCATTTCCTCAAGAAAAGAAAGACCTACATTTTACCTGCCGCAGTAAAAGGGGGCCTTGGTGGGCATCAAAAAACACGTGCTGAACCCAGCGCAGACCCCCTTTTGCCGCAGCTTGGTAAAAGGGGCCCTTAGAAGTTTACAGATGAGTTCAGAAAATCCAGCTCCAGGTTATACCACAGGTGCTCAACAAGCAAGATTATTACTAGACTAAGCATCATCTTGGGCATTATAGTACAATAGAGCCCAAAGACCCCCGTTTGCATTTTCTCTTCATAAGAGATACAGTACATGGATAAGGCTTGTAGGAAGGACAGGATGGCCTGCACTGAAAATGGGCTGTACTGCGAGAGGACTGTTTCAGCACCTTCATCAGCAAAGGGGCTAGGTGGGCACCTTACAAAACGGCCAGTTTATTGAGTCATGAGATCAAATACCTGCAAAAAGTAGTATAAGTAAACCGCTTTGACTGTATCTACAGAAAGGCAGAATTATCAAGTATGGAATAAACAAACTTCATGGACTCATCGTCAACAACTCAAGCCTTAATAAACCGGTTAGTCTTCAGGTGGACATTATAAAGGAAAGGGAAATGGGACTTGATATACCGCCTTTCTGAGGTTTTTGCAACTACATTCAAAGTGGTTTACATATATTCAGGTACTTATTTTGTACCAGGGGCAATGGCGGGTTAAGTGACTTGCCCAGAGTCACAAGGAGCTGCAGTGGGAATTGAACTCAGTTCCCCAGGGTCAAAGTCCACTGCACTAACCACTAGGCTACGCCTCAACTCATTCCACCAATAAGAGCCAACCTCATCAGTGATGTCACAATGGCTTGATTGCCCGATACTTGGCTCACTTCTTATATTGTGATGTCATAAGGGAAAGGGAAATGGGACTTGATATACCGCCTTTCTGAGGTTTTTGCAACTACATTCAAAGTGGTTTACATATATTCAGGTACTTATTTTGTACCAGGGGCAATGGAGGCTTAAGTGACTTGCCCAGAGTCACAAGGAGCTGCAGTGGGAATTGAACTCAGTTCCCCAGCATCAGAGTCCGCTGCACCGAAAAATGTCCTGTGCTGGCGTACACACGCGTATTGGACACGCGCAGGTCCATTTTTCAGCGAGCCTGCAAAAAATGCCTTTTTTTTGGCTGAAAATGATTTTGCTGCACGTCCATTTTGGACCTGAGACCTTACCGACACCTATTAACGCGTTAACTGGGTAGTAATGGTCTACACGCTTACAATGCCGATTACCACCTGGTTGGCGCTGTGTGCCGGAAAATTTCCAGCGTGCTTATTGGACACATGTAAAAAATGAGATTATCACCCAGGCCACGCAGTAGCCGGGCGGTAGTTCAAAATGGACAAGTGTAGGACACGTGTACGTGGCTTAGTAAAAGGGCCCCTGTTTTTGGGTTGTTTAGATTTGTAGTTATGGCTACTTTTACTGAGCTAGTTGGCTAGGTAGAGTAAGATATGGTGAGTTGTCTTATCCTGCTGTTTTTGAGAAAAGAGCTAGAGGTTTATCACCCTTTAACTGATTTTAAGCCTTCGCTGGAAACTATTGATATTGTATTGACTAATGCAAGATCCATTAGAAATAAAATAGCTGTTTTATTTGATTTTATTAAGGAGAAATATCCAGATATTATATGTACCACCAAACCATGACTTGTAAGAGAGGAGGCAGTGGTAGTTAACAATTATGTTTTCTTCGGTATACAGCCTTTTCACAGTCACATGAGGAGAAGGGAGGAGGGAGGCAATGGTAATTGCTAAGGATGTTTAATTTCTTAATAAAGCTTGTACTTGTCATGCTGGTGAGGAAAAGTGAGCCTTTGGGCCACTGCCGAGGAGCAAATCACCCAAACAGGAGTCAAGGCAGACCACAGACAGACGGGCACAGGCCGGACTGGAGCAGCTGGACTGGAACAGAAGCACTAAGCAAAAGCAAGAGAATAGTCCATGAATCAAGCAGAGTCTTACCGGCAGGCAGCAAAGCAGAAGGGAAACCAGGAACCCAACAGAGTCTATAGGCTGGCAGCAATCAGTAGTAAACCAGGAATCGAACGGGGTCTTGGGCAGGCAGCAATCAGAAAAATAAACCAGGAAGCAAGCAGAGTCTTGGGCAGGCAGCAGACAGTAGAACAAACCGGGAAACAAGCAGAGTCTTGGGCAGGCAGCAGATAGTAGAATAAACCAGGAAACAAGCAGAGTCTAAGACAGGCAAAGAAAGCTTTCAGGGCAGGAACCACAACAGACCAACAAGGACAAGAACATAACTGAAGACCTCTGTTGCCAAGGCAAAGCCTGAGAATTCCCAGGTACTTAATAAAGGCAACATACAAGGGAGTTCACCAGGTAAGGGTGCTGCTAAGTTCCAAAAATCCCAAGACAGTCTCGAAGGCTAGAAGATCCAGACCGGACCGGCATGACTTCTGGAACATGAGAAACAGGACACAGACAGTCCATCGCAGCCACCAGGTCTGACCACCAGGTGGCGAGATGAATGAGAGCATGAAACATGGGCACAACCGTGACAGTACTGCATTGGAAGGAATTGAATTCCTTGTACTAAATTCTTCTATCATGAATATAATTCTCTGTTTTGCAGCCCCAGGTGTGTTACATAGCAATTATTTCCCTTGGGTTGAATTTTCAGCAGCTTTAAATTGTTCAAGTTCCAAAATGATTGTTTTGGGAAATTTTAATTTGCACGTAGACACTAATAGTTAATCATTTTTTTGTTACATCTGCCATATTAGGTTGGAAACAAATAGTTGAAGTTGCAACTCATAAGGGCAGTGCTATTTTAGATTTGCTTTTTATTGATAAGAATCTATCTTGTGATTTTGTTTGAGATAAAAGTTATCTCACCAGGCTCATGGTCTGATCACATGGAGATAAAATTTCAATTAAGATTGGAGAGTGAGAGATTAAATCCTAAAGCTCCAAATTTTTGGTACAACACTTTAGTTTCTTCTTTGGAGGAAATTGTGCTTTTGAAAGCCGCATGGCTAAATGGATGAACTGTCTAACCTGCCGACACAAATCAGAAGATGGGCGTCCTTCTCCCAGGGTCGTCCAAATCGTTATAATCGAAAACCAGTTTTGGACATCCCCAACTGCTTTCTGTCGCAGGGATGGCCAAAGTTCAAGGGGGCGTATCTGAGGCGTAGCGAAGGCAGGACTTGGGCGTGCCTAACACATGGACGTCCTCGACCCATAATGGAAAAAAAAGGGCGTCCCTGACGAGCACTTGGACGACTTTACCTGGTCCTGTTTTTCTTATGACCAAGGCATCAAAAAGGTGGCCGAAATGACCAGATGACCTCTGGAGAGAATCAGGGATGACCTCCCCTTACTCCCCCAGTGGTCACTAACCCCCTCACACCCTCAAAAAACATAGATTGTGTATTTGTTTCTGTTTTCATTTGAAAGTGCATAGTTCTATTTTGGCCTTTTTTTTTGCCTATGTTTATGGCTGTGACTCACTTGCTTCTGTAATGTTTCTCAAAACTCAATAAAGACTTCTACAAATTAAAAAAAAAACATCTTTAAAAATATTTTTTGCCAGCCTCAGATGTCATACTGAGGTCCATGACAGCAGTATGCAGGTCCCTGGAGCAGTTTTAGTGGGTGCAGTGCACTTCAGGCAGGCGGACCCAGGCCCATCCCCCTCCCTACCTGTTACATTTGTGGAGGAAACAGCGAGCCCTCCAAAACCCACCAGAAACCCACTGTACCCACATCTAGGTGCCCCCCTTCACCCATAAGGTCTATGGTAATGGTGTACAGTTGTGGGTACTGGGTTTTGGGGGGCTCAGCACACAAGGTAAGGGAACTATGTACCTGGGAGCAATTTATGAAGTTGGTGTCCTGGCATGTCAGGGGGACCAGTGCACTACGAATGCTGGCTTCTCCCATGACCAAAGGGCTTGCATTTGGTCGTTTCTGAGATGGGCGTCCTCGGTTTCCATTATGGCCGAAAACCGGGGACAACCATCTCTAAGGACGACCATCTCAGAGGTTGACCTAAATTTTGAGATTTGGGCGTCCCTGACCGTATTATCGAAATGAAAGATGGACATCCATCTTGTTTTGATAATATGGGTTTCCCCGCCCCTCCATTGGGACGTTTTGCGAGGACGTCCTCTACAAAATTTGGGTGTCTCTTTCGATTATGTCCCTCCACGTTACTATTTGTGTACATAATTCATTTTTACTGTTTGCAGGCGAAAGTTGAATATATTTATCCTTGGAGTTTGCCAGCTCGTTTTTCTGAAGCCAGTGTTTACCTTTATCGGCATAATGTTGTGGTCAGATGGGTCCTTTGATGTAGAAGATGTGAGTATGGAAGCTTTTCTTTGGGATGAATTTTCAAACAGTGGCTCGGCACTTCAGTTAGACAGGTACTTATGTTTTCAACCGAAAATGTGCTTAAATGTAGCAAGATTCTAGAATCCCAAAGCATAGCAAGATTCTGTACAGAATCTCAAACACTAGCAAAGATTTTGGAATCCTACAGACTACTACTACTTATCATTTCTATAGCGCTACTAGACGTATGCAGCAGTTCCTGCTCGACAGAGCTTACAATCTAATACTACTACTACTACTACTATTTAGCATTTCTATAGCGCTACAAAGTGTATGCAGCACTGCACAAACATAGAAGAAAGACATTCCCTGCTCAAAGAGCTTACAATCTAGTAGACAAAAAATAAAGCAAACAAATCAATTAATGTGTAGAGGAAAGAGGAGAGGAGGGTAGGTGGAGGCGAGTAGATACAAGTGGTTACAAGTCAAAAGCAATGTTAAAGAGGTGGGCTTTCAGTTTAGATTTAAAGGTGGCCAAGGATGGGGCAAGACGTAGGGGCTCAGGAAGTCTATTCCAGGCATAGGGCGCAGCGAGACAGAAGGAGCGAAGTCTGGAGTTGGCAGTAGCGGAGAAGGGAACAGATAAGAAGGATTTATCCAGGGAACGGAGTGCACGGGAAGGGGTGTAGGGAAGGACGAGTGTGGAGAGATACTGGGGAGCAGCAGAGTGAGTACATTTATAGGTTAGTAGAAGAAGTTTGAACAGGATGCAAAAACGGATAGGGAGCCAGTGAAGGGTCTTGAGGAGAGGGGTAGTATGAGTAAAGCGACCCTGGCGGAAGACAAGACGGGCAACAGAGTTTTGAACCGACTGGAGAGGGGAGAGGTGACTAAGTGGGAGGCCAGCAAGAAGCAGATTGCAGTAGCCCAAACGAGAGGTGACAAGGGTGTGGATGAGGGTTTTGGTAGAGTGCTCGGAAAGAAAGGGGCGGATTTTACGGATGTTGTAAAGAAAGAAACGACAGGTCTTGGCGATCTGCTGGATATGAGCAGAGAAGGAGAGAGAAGAGTCAAACAGGATAAACAGGACAAATAAGGGATAAGGACAAAGAGTAGCAAGGTTCCGTGTGGAATCCCAAAGAGTAGCTCGCCTTTCACCACTGCTGCCGCCGGGACCCCGGTAAGATGACTTTTAAGTTATGGGCGGCATGCAGGAAGGCGAGGGGCAGGCGAAGGACTGTTGTGGGAGTGGGAGAAGAGATTGGGCAGCGGGCTGGCTCCTGGGGAACTTCCGGTTCCGGCGGGGAAATATTAGGGGTGCTCGAGCACCCACAGCACCTACGGAGTCGGCGCCAATGCTCTTATCTGTACCCTTCTCCTCCACTGCTAACTCCAGACTCCGTTCCTTTTATCTTGCTGCACCATATGCCTGGAATAGACTTCCTGAGCCGGTACGTCAAGCTCCATCTCTGGTCGTCTTCAAATTTAGACTAAAAGCCCACTTTTTGTGAGGCTGCTTTTAACTCCTAACCCCTATTCAGTTGTTCAGTACCCATGTTTTATTTATGGTATTTATTTGTTACATTTGTATCCCACATGTCCCCACATATTTGTAGCCTCAATGTGGCTTACAAAGTTCCGGAGAGGTGAGTACAGACTCCGGCGGACAAATACACTGTAGAAGTACAATTAATTAGATTTGGTGTGGATTGTCCCATGCAGTTTGCAAGAATGGGATCATGTGGAAAGGGATTGAGTGTTGTCCGTTTCTTAGTTTAATTGTTGTGTTTCATTATTCGATGTTTATGTCAGTTCTGCAGGGTAAGCCTTTCTGAAAAAGTGAGTCTTTAGGTTTTTTTTTTCGGAAGTTTAGATGATTATTCATGGTTTTCAGTAATTCTCTTATCCCTTATTTGTCCTGTTTGTCTGTCTTGATTTAGATTGTAAGCTCTGTCAAGCAGGGACCGTCTCATATGTTCAGTGTACAGCACTGTGTACGTCTAGTGGTGCTATAGAAACGATAAGTTGATTAGGGACCGTCTCATAGTAGTAGTAGAAGCTCAAGGATTGGTATCATCTCTCAAAAAAAAGTGACTAAAATCTCCAGATAAAAAAAAGAGGTTTTAATGAATTCTGTTAAAGCAAATTGGTTGCCGGTTCAGACTAGAGTCTCCTTTAAAGCCTGTACAACTATTTTTAAGATATTGCACGAAATAGCACCACAATACATGCTGCCCTTGATAGTTTTTCCTAATCTTAGTAATGTAAGGCGGCTGAGACACTTTGGTGTTACATCTACCGTCCTCCAGGGCTGCCGAGAGACTAAGCCGGGCCCAGGGCAAGGCCGGCCGCCTCTACCACTGTCGCCTCCCTCTCAGGCCGCCGGCACCACAGTCCCAAGTCTCCACCCGCCCAACCCCCAGCCCCGTCGACAGCCCCCTCCGTCTGCCACCGGGCCCCCCGCATTCAGATCGGCAGCGCCTCACCTCCATGTGAAAGCGGAAGATCACCCCCCTTCGGGATTTCCCTCACTGTGTCCCGCCCTCGTCTGATGTAACTTCCTGTTTCCGCGAGGGCGGGACACAGGGAGGACCCAAAGGGAGGCGATCTGTCGCTTTCACACAGAGGTGAGGCGCCGCCGATTTGAATGCAGGGGGCCCGGTGGCGGATGGAGGGGGGCTGTCGACGGAGCTGAGGGCAGGCAGGTGAGACCGGGGACTGCAGCACCGGCGGCCTGGGAGCAGGAGAAGGAGAGAGACCCTGGCGCCGGGCCCCCCTTGGAGGTCCGGGCCTGGGGAATTTTGTCCTCCCTGCCCCCTCCTCTCGGTGGCCCTGCCCTCCTCTGAAGTCATGAGTCCGTAAGCAATCTGAAAAAGTTAAGTTTGAACTTCTGTAACTATTTTAATTTTTCATGTAAAAGGATGGGTTTTGGACTGTTGTATTACAAATTCTAATCTAATCTAAAATAAATACTTCTATACCGCAAACACCTTATACATTTCTATGTGGTTTACATAGAAGAGAAACCAGGCATACCTTGTACAGTACAATTCAGAATATCTAGTTACACAATTAAAATGGAGTGGCCTAGTGGTTAGGGTGGTGGACTTTGGTCCTGAGGAACTGAGTTTGATTCCCACTTCAGGCACAGGCAAATCCTTGTGACTCTGAGCAACTCACTTAACCCTCCATTGCCCCATGTAAGCCGCATTGAGCCTGCCATGAGTGGGAAAGTGCAGGGTACAAATGTAACAAAAATAAAATAGATACTATTGGAGATTCTACATGGAATGTTGCTACTATTGGACATTCTACATGGAATGTTGCTATTCCACTAGCAACATTCCATTTAGAAGCCTGCGTGGCCACGTTGGTGATCTGCAAGGGCCGACTTCTACATGGAATGTTGCTAGTGGAATAGCAACATTCCATGTAGAATCTCAAATAGTAGCAACAGTGGAGGAGTGGCCTAGTGGTTAGGGTGGTGGACTTTGGTCTTGGGGAACTGAGTTCGATTCCCACTTCAGGCACAGGCAGCTCCTTGTGACTCTGGGCAAGTCACTTAACCCTCCATTGCCCCATGTAAGCCGCATTGAGCCTGCCATGAGTGGGAAAGCGCAGGGTACAAATGTAATAAAAAGTAAATAGATACTATTGGAGATTCTACATGGAATGTTGCTACTATTGGACATTCTACATGGAATGTTGCTATTCCACTAGCAACATTCCATTTAGAAGCCTGCGTGGCCACGTTGGTGATCTGCAAGGGCCGACTTCTACATGGAATGTTGCTAGTGGAATAGCAACATTCCATGTAGAATCTCAAATAGTAGCAACAGTGGAGGAGTGGCCTAGTGGTTAGGGTGGTGGACTTTGGTCTTGGGGAACTGAGTTCGATTCCCACTTCAGGCACAGGCAGCTCCTTGTGACTCTGGGCAAGTCACTTAACCCTCCATTGCCCCATGTAAGCCGCATTGAGCCTGCCATGAGTGGGAAAGCGCGGGGTACAAATGTAACAAAAAAAAAAATGTAAACTAAATCATAATCCTTACTATAAAAACTTCTCAAACAGCCATGTTTTCAATGATTTCTGAAATAAAATAAGGCTATTAGAATATGCAATCATGAAAGGAAGCTCATTCCATAATTCAGTACCCGAAAAGGAGAAATGAAAAGCTGGGAGGTTGCCACCTGAGTCCTTGGAAATGTTGCTTGCAACCAAAGCCGTGGTTGAGCATTTGTGAATTTTGAAGGGGCAGCTGGAGATAAGCTGGGAGCAATAGTCAATGAGACGTTACTATTGGATATGATGTGATGAACATTGCAACATCAAGATTTTTAGTGTTTTAGTGGACAAGAGAGTCAGCAGCTAACAGCACTGGGCTAAGTGTTCACTTCAGATATTGTGGTGCACTATGACAGCAAAAGAGAAATGATTATAATCACTCTTAAATGTCTTTTACTGGAGACACTATGTGAGTGATTTATTATTTCAAGCGAGTGCTTTAGTATTGGTCCATAGGGTTATTGCAGGTGTTAAGAGTCCAGTATACAAGGAACTATTTGTTTATTGGTTTTCGTTATAAGCGGTGTCATAAATAAGTCCTCTGGCTTTTCCTACAGACTTCTCTGACAAGTTCCTCTCTCTGGATAGGCGTCTTCCTTGGAGTATCCATGACCTTCGCTCTGTGGCCCATTGGGATCCTTTATCAGGAAGCAAGAGTACATTTAGCAGAGCAAAACATAAAAACCAAATTTTCTGCTTTCCAGGTAATGTTGTTTATGGTGGTAATGGATAGATGTTTTTTTGCAAAATGTTACTGGTGAATGTCAAGCTAAGATAACCAGTATTGTATATTAGGCTTTGCGTTATTTATCAGCACAATAGTCTGAACTGGTTAAATTAGGCAAGATAGAAAGAAGTAAGACTAAAGAAATATGATCATTTTTTTCTCTCTAGAAATATATTTATCTGGTTAACCTAGGTGGCAAGTGGTTTATTAAAAGTTGACCACAATGTACATTCAACAGTATCAAGTGTACAAATAGTTGGACTTAGGGGCGTAGCTAGACTTCGGTGGGAGGGGGGTCCACAGCCTAAGGTGAGAGGGCACATTTTAGCCCCCCCGGCGCCCCTCCCCCGTCCCTTTCGACCTCCCCCTCCCGCCACCGACAACCCTCCCCTGCCACCGCCAGGTACCTTTGCTGAATAGCTATAAGAACATGTCACTTCTGGTTCCCACCTACACAGCAACAGGGGGTGGGTCTCGGTGGCAATGTGCAGCGTGCCTGAGCATGAGGCTCCACAGTGAGATCGCTGTTTACCCGGCTAACAGACATCATTGCGGTAGAATCATGGTACAGCTGAGAGGAAGGTTTGAGTGGAGGTGGCTGACCACAGGGAGGTGGCGAGAGGTGAAGATCATGGTGGACCATCTGTAGGATTGGGGAAAGGAATGAAGGAAAGATCATACTGGACCACGTAGGAGGGGAAGGAAGGAGTGGCCAGTATTCAGACTAGTGCCAGACTAACTCAGTGCATAAAGTTAGGACAGCCTTTTGATGTCCTAACTTTATGAGCTTACTTAGCTGGTGAGCAGACTATCATCCAAACTCCGCCCATAACCTAACCAGTTAGGGAATGGCTGGTAAGCAGTGCTATATAACCAGGCAGGACAGCAAGCCTCTGAATATCTACTCCTAAGAGTTGAACTGGGCATGGGATAAACATAAAATAATCCTCAGTTGCTGAAAGTGGATAGAGAAAACATGACCTAGCAACTGATTCAACAGGTTAAGAGGGTATTGGGGGAAACACAGCCTAAGTTACTAAAGGCAGGGAAAGTAGAAAGAACAGAGGTTAAATGAAAGCTTAGTAATCTCTGTGGTGACACCAGCATTCATGTGGTTGATAGTAGGCTGCAGGTTCTGTAATGAACAAAGTCTTTCCATAAATACAGGCATTCAGAAGGCTACATGAGGGACCTGGGAAGCTCGATTTACATCACCTTGGGATGTAGCTGTCTAGTAGGCTGTGAGTTCTGTAATTAACTAAAGGTCCTACTGAAAGGTTCATCCAGAAGACTTAAGAGGTCAAGTGTTGCTGGCTATTTAGATCATTACAGGGCCAATACGCTGTTGCAAAGGTGGGGGTGTCAGAGCAACAGTTGGTCAGTGCACCACAATCCCTTGAGCCGGCACCGTTACTATGTCTGCAGAATAGCCAATAAATCTGCAAAGGATATAATGCAGAACATTGCCCAACTCTGTATTAAATACAACAGTGCAGCCGTGGTCTGCTGCACTGGAAGAGCCTGAATGGGACAAGGTCTCCCACAGCTTCTGCAGATGGAGAGAACTTCCTGTGCTCATCTGTGTTCTGTAACCTTGTATTGCAAACAGAAAATTATTTGCTGCTTTTTGTTGGTGTCCTAGATTCTCCTGATCCTGACCGCACTTCAGCACTCCATCTTCTCGATCCTAGCAGGCAACAGCCAAATCGCCTGCGACGGTCTACATTCTTCCAAAGCAAGATCTCAGTGTAAGCCCAGACCTACATCTAACTCTGCTAACTTTCTTACGCTTTTGCTTTTTACAGTACAGGGCAGGTACCAAGCGGTTTATCTGTAAAGCTGCTAAGTCACAGCCTAGTGCAAGGTGCATCAGCTGCGTTCCTCCTGCCTCAGCTTTGGTATTTGCTCCTAAGAAATCTTTTTAACAAGTTTATTTCCCTGTTTGCTCAAGTGATGCACAACCAGTTGCTGATCGTGGAGACCTTCCTTCTGGCCATTGTTGTAAGGACGAGATACAGAAAGCGGGATGAGAAGGCAGGTTATGGTGGGCTGCCTGTTGTCACATTAGATGAAGACGCCGATGGAATAAAAGTGTAAGGAAAAAAAGGACCCGTTCTGTCACAACAATCATTTAAAGAAAGAATAAAGAAAGTCAAAGAAATCCTACAGGATGAAAAAAAAAAAGTTAATCCTGAAATTCTCAGCCAAAATGTATTCATTTGGAGCACTAAAAATGATAAAGAATATTTTCTTCTGCTTATTTCTGTGCAGTATTTTGTCAGCTGTTTGGCACACTGCATGTCTATACACTTTCTAAGTAGGTCTCTTCTCAAACACAAATAGCCTCTTTCTATGCAGCTGACACTGTAACCTTTTTTTCTAAAAATCAATAAAAGCATCACTTGAAATCTAATGGGTGGGAGGACACCACCCAAATACCTTGCAATGCCTGTACATCTGCTCTGAAGTTAAGAAAAAGCTTCAGTTCAGCACAGAGGAAAGGGGCCAACTGAAGTGTTCCAAGAAACATTTCTGCAGCCAGAGCTCTGATGGATATGGTTTCAGAGTTGTGGGTGAAGTTAGCTGGACGTAAAGGTTACAGAAACACAAACCCAGAGCAACAACTGCCCTTTTATGTGCACAGCCAACGGCAAGGGGAAACATGGTTTCTCCACCCTGCTTAGATAGCTGGAGCTCATATCCGTTGTTCAGCTTCAAGAAGCCAAACACAATCCCTCTGTCCTCTATGTGCACATATTTCCATCAGACTCAATTGCAAACCAAAAAGTATGCAAGGTTTGGGGTTTGATGCTGTTGGTACCACTGCTGTCTATCTTTTCACTCCACAGATTGTACCTTACCACTGATCATGGTGGACAGCTCCATTAGCCAGTCAGTACTAAGGGAGTTAGATTATTGGAGCAATTAACTACTAACGTTCCACCAAATTTTAATGGAATGAAATTCAGACACAACTGATGCTAGGTTCAAATCGAATGCATCTACAGCACCCTTCTCATGTACATAGAGGTCCCCAACTTCAAGAAAGGCGGCTGGTATCTAAGACCATTCTGGATGAAAGTGACAGGAGGGAATAGCGTCTGTTTTTCCCCATATATATATATATCTGATTTCTGTGGTCTCCCATCACCATGACAAATGAGATTTGGTTGGTGCGGATTCATAAGAATAGTTTTGTCAGTAATGGTCCCAGTGTTATGGAACTGCCAGGGGGGCTGGGGAAAGATGGATTATTTAACTGTTTAGGCGAGGGGCAATGACTTGGCTTTGTCAATAAGTTTTTGGAGCTTGCTGAGCCAAGCAGGATGGGTTGATGTTAATAGGCAGATTGAGAGGAGGGAATTTTGAGGATAAGTTGGGTGGGTATCGAGATCTGTTTTACCAAGTCTATGGTAGGGTTTTAATTAGAATTGGGATTTAAGTGGACTTATGGTAGGGGGGTTAAGTGGATATTGGAGTTTGTTCAATTGGGTTTATGGTAGGGGTTGGGTGAATATGGATAGAAATGTGGTGGCTGGGAGTGAGTTTTGGTGCTCATTTTCAAAGCATATAAACTTACAAAGTTCTATTGTAACCTATGTAACTTTGAAAATGAGCCCCATAGTAACCTATGTAATTTTTTAGGTCTGTGCGCTTTGAAAATGAGCCTCTTCTGTATTTCTGTTTTATTGTAAAATCACCTTGGATTGTCATAGATAAGGTAATATTTGTTTATATAGATAATAAATATACCAAGCCAGTGCAGCAGGAAGCTATGGGCTTCCCTATAGAAATTCCTATACAATTAAAGGGCCCTTTTATTAAAGCTTAGTGGGCATTAAATGGCGTGCAGCCTATTTTATACCTATGGGCCACAAGGCACTTAGTGCACATGCTAAGCTTTAGTAAGATGTCCCTTAGCCTAGTGGTTAGTGCAGTGAACATTGATCCTGGGGAATCGGGTTTGAGTCAGCTCCTTGTGACTCTGGGCAAGTTACTTAACTCTCCATTGCCCCAGGTACAAATAAGTACCTGTATATACCATGTAAACAGTCTTGAACGTATTTGCAAAACCCACAGAAAGGCGGTATATTAAGTCCCATTTCCCTATTTGAGACTGTACGTGGAATGTTGCTAGTGGAGTAGCCTAGGGGTTAGTGCAGCAGACTTTGATAAGTCCCACTGCAGCGCCTTGTGAGTCTGGGCAAATCACTTAACCCTCCATTGCCCCAGGTACAAATAAGTACCTATATACACTATGTAAACTGTTTGAATGTAGTTGCAAAAAAAAAAAAAAAAATCAAGGCCGTACATCAAATCCCTTTCCCCTTCTTTCAAGTAAGACTTATTTACCACTTTTTTCTACAGCAAGAATAATGCAGACATAGGCAAAACATTATTAAAGCCGAAGAACTATTCTAACTATTCCATAGCAGGGCAGTCTATACTTATAATGGCAACAGAATACACATTATTTTTATTTTTGTTACATTTGTACCCCGCGCTTTCCAACTCATGGCAGGCTCAATGCGGCAATGGAGGGTTAAGTGACTTGCCCAGAGTCACAAGGAGCTGCCTGTGCCTGAAGTGGGAATCAAACTCAGTTCCCCAGGACCAAAGTCCACCATCCTAACCACTAGGCCACTCCTCCACTGTTGCTACTATTTGAGATTCTACATGGAATGTTGCTATTCCACTAGCAACATTCCATGTAGAAGTCGGCCCTTGCAGATCACCAATGTGGCCGCGCAGGCTTCTGCTTCTGTGAGGTACGTGCAGGATGTCAGACTCACAGAAACAGAAGCCTGCGCAACCTTCTACATGGAATGTTGCTAGTGGAATAGCAACATTCCATGTAGAATCTCCAATAGTAGCAACATTCCATGTAGAATCTCCAATAGTAGCAACAGAATCTCCAATAGTAGCAACATTCCATGTAGAATCTCCAATAGTATCTATTTTATTTTTGTTACATTTGTACCCCGCTCTTTCCAACTCATGGCAGGCTCAATGCGGCTTACATGGGGCAATGGAGGGTTAAGTGATTTGCCCAGAGTCACAAGGAACTGCCTGTGCCTGAAGTGGGAATCGAACTCAGTTAATACTGTGAGCTATGACTCAGCTACTCTGTGCCTTCTAAAATGTAGAACTAGGAGAATTCAATCACTTTGCACATGCAGTCCAATGTGTTTCATGTAAATTAGTGCAAGCTTCATTCACTATACTGGTATGAAGTTAATTACAGGCATTCATAAGTGTAATTATCAGAGATTTTACTATCCTGTGTGCTTAGTGGTTGAACACGGTGGTCTTCTATCCTCTGCCTGAGTAGAAGGCACCTTGAGGTTCTCGTCCTTCATCTTCGTCACTTTTTTCTACTTGGGGTGAATCCTCGACCCTGCATTGTTAGGTGGGAGCTGGATACATGCAGAATAGTATACTCAAGTATGAATTTCAATAATTCTCTGCACCAAGGTAATAGCAATTTAAAACAAAACTACAGGGGTTAATATTCAAAGCAATTTAAATGGCCAGGAGAGGCCCATGGCGGTTTAAAGCGCTTGTGCAGGACTGTTCAGCAGTAAATTAACTGAAGAGTGCTGCTGAATATCTCCCCAACTGCTAATGCCGAAACCGGCTAGTTTGTGGGAAATCCGGGGGCGCAGTATGAGAACAGCAGAAACAAAACGGTTCTTTTACAAAGGTGTGCTATTTTTAGCTCATGCTAAATGCTGAGACACCCATTATATTTCTATGGGCATCTTGGTATTTAGCGCCAGCTATTTCTAGTGTGAGCTAAAAACACTAGTGCACTTTAGTAAAAGACCCCCCCCCCCCCCCCACTCCCGCTTTATCCAGTTAGCAGCAAATTTCAATGCACTGACTGGGCAACAGCAAAGGCGTAGCTACGTGGGGTCACAGGGGCGTGGGCCCCCACAGATTAAGCCCTGGCCCCCTCTACAATTGACCCCCCCCCCCGCATCAGGTACCTTGTTTGCTGGCGGGGGTCCCCAACCCCCACCAGCCGGAGTCTTCAGCACCGGTCGACTCCGGCGCCTTCGTTGTGTGATAATCTGTTTCTGACGCCTTACGTCCTGCACAGGGCTACATACAGGACGTGCACGGTGCAAGACGTAAGGAGTTCGAAACAGATCACCACACAGCGAAGGCACCAGAGTCGACTGGCGCTGAAGAAGACTCTTCGGCTGGTGGAGGTTGGGGACCCCCGCCAGCAAACAAGGTACCTGGCGGCGACGGGGGAGGGTTTTTGCAGTGGCAGCGGGGTGTCCAAAGTGGCGGGGGGGGGGGGGGGGGGGGGAGGTGGCTAAACAGTGCCCCCCCCCCCCAGCTCAGGCTCTGCTTCGTATATTCACTCCATTACTTGCTGGACTAATTTTCCACCAAGCAGAGTGCGCCTTTGGTCAAGGAGTACTAAGTAATCTATCCATAGAAACTGTTCAACTCTCAAAACATATGTGAGCGGGTTGTTCCTTAACAGTGGCACAATTAATTCAGACTCAATCCCTCTTTTCAAAGCAGAAAGGAAAAATGACTGATCAGTAACAGTTTCCCAGTGGACTCCAGGATTAATCAGGCACACAGTAAAAAAAAAAAAGGGAGGGGGCAGAACTCCAGTCAGCTATTTTAATTCTGGGGGGGGGGGGGGGGGGGGGGGGGGAGGCTTTTTGGATCATGACCAGGATTTTTGTGTTTTTTTTTTCATTTATTATTTAACAAAATCTTAAAATCTCCCAAGTAAACCCAGCCAGTGGTGCTCAGTGGCTGAAGTTGTTGGTGAATTCTCCACTATGTCTCAGTTATTTCTAGTGCCTCTCCCCTCCCTCCCCCCCCCCCCCCCCAGTATAGAACATGTCACATTACTACATGCCTGACAATAAAGGATAAGCCATGGGAAATAAAGCAGCTGAAGAATTTGAGAAGTTCAAAATAACCCGTGAAAAGCAGAAATCTGAGCAGACCAGACGACCTTCAAGATATGACCTAATCATACAAAGAACTGAAGCCCTACACCCCTTGTGAATATACACGCAGACTCAGGAGCCAACATTAGGATATCATTTATTCAAGTCAGATATCAATTCTTGATTAAAAATAGCAAACCGTGATGGCATCCAAATAAAAGCATGTGAGGAAGTCAATCCATGCGGCTTAACATTTATTCAGAGCCCTACTTGAATCTTAAAAAGGAAAGATCACAAATATATTCCAGAGGAACAGTGAAAAAATCAGTAAGGACTGCTTTGGGGGCTTGCGTGATCTTGCACTTGGCTACGTGTGATCTTATTGCTTGGACATTTATGCTATGGCTTTGCAGGCACACAGAAAAAGGTGCAAGAGACAGAACAAGTCGCTTGTAATTGAGAAAACACAAATACATGGTGAAGGTCGGAAGCTGTCCCTTGACGGGACTCACATTTCCTAACACTGAGCCTCAGAAAACCCACAACTTCCACACAACTAAACAAACCGTTACCTCTCAGAGTTCTCTGACTGAAGGGGGGTGGGGGGGGGGGGGGTCCACAAACTTGCCTCTAGTGTCTCCATGATCAAGGGACTTGGAAGTTGTGGAGGGGTTACACAATGAGCTCATAAATCATACCAGAGTGAGTCTTACTCACTACACCCAGACTGACAAACAGTAGGGTCAAACCTTCAAGACAAGCAGCACCAAAACTCACACTGTTGCACAAACCCAAAATACCAGCCAGGTGCTGACGTTTAAGAGAAGCAGCTTTCTTAGAATCACACGCGCTAATACAGCCACTATGATGAATCCATCTATTCCCAAGGGGCAAGGGCTCATTTGCGACAATGCTCTATACACTCACGCTTCCAGAGTAAATAAGTGATTCTCCTTAAAATATTCCTTAAAACTTCTCAACAAAACTGAAACTAATTACTATAGTAAACCTGTGCACCAGAATATTAAAGTTATGGAAATACTTAATGGTTTAATTGGAAGGACTGTTAAAAAACATTTTACATTCCAATCAAGAATATCAATGTTTTGTGACCCACTTAAAAATCTATACCTTGCCTAATCTCATAGAAACCCCCTCACACCAGAGCTCCACAGGGAGCTGGCTGAAGTCAAGTACCACAGGTGGCACCAACAAGGGTGGTTGTGGTACGGAAACCGAGCTGTCACACTGCCCAGTCACAGGGGCGAGACTGTTTGGCCAGTCACAGACTGGAACTTACAGTCCCCAGTTCTACCCACTGGAAATTGGTACAGCAGATTCCAAAAATGCATCAGAACAGAGTTGTCAGAAAACAGTCTAAATCTTCCTCCTGCAACTGGGTACCCTGGAAAATCTGCTTTCCTCCACTAGACACAACTGACCAACTTGTCAGCACCAACTGTAAGCTGTGCTCAGCTAACCGCCTACAAACCACGGCACACCCGTAATCGTTGCTAAAACCCTGCGTGGTAGCAGAACATGGTTTACCAGAACTGCGTTAATTAGTGAAGTTATCAGCCACCTATCACCACATTACAACAAAAGAATGCAATGAAGTGGCCGCACAAATTATTTAATTTGTAGAAAGACAAACTGACGACAACCGACGAGGACAAGACACAGGAAGAATGTGCACATATCCCAAATTCCTTACACAGAGAACATGTGTTCAGACAATATCACCTACGTTAGTATTAGTGTATTAGTTACTTCAGTGAGCAGAGCACAGCAGAGCTGTAGGTGGGGCTGTGATTAAGTAGTGAACTGTGTAAACAACCTTTGAAAATTAAGGCACATAAAAATAAAAGCCCATTTTCCTGTTAAACTGGTGCTAAAGAGCACGAATTGAATATTGCTAAGCAAAACCAGCTGATCTTCCTATGGTATACAGGTGAGGCAAGAATTTGTGCATCCCACTGAAAAGTGTACAGACCAGGAATGCACAGAAGTGCAGACGCTACACGGATACGTCCAAGTCTGATCATTAAAGAAATACATTTGCACACAGAGTACATGACCAGACAAAGAGGAAACAGAAGGATGGTGGTGGTGAAAAGGAAGAGTAAACCCCATCGAAGTGTAGTTGGGTTTCCAGATGGACAGGGAACGGCTTGCAAGTCCTGTAGCGGCAGTAGGACTGCCCTGCATTCACTGATTAATCTCAGACACGTCTTCATTGGCAAAGGACTCCCACGGACTGCCGCTTTCTGACTGTACACACAGACATATCTGGGTTGACGTTACTGTACTGCATGTCCCATGAGCTTCAGAGGTAAGATCAGGTGCAGAGGTCTCTGGGCTGGATGGTGTATTACTTACGGATGAAAGTTATAATCCAGCGGCCAGCCCAGCTTCTTTACCGATTCGGTGGGCACTAATTTATCCTTGCTACGCTTTCCTGCAGTTTAAAGGACACTGCTCATCCCTACCCGAGATCTAACCCTCACACAGAGGGAGAACACTGTTGCACACAAGTAGTGTTGAGGGATGTGGGAGGTGTGAAGGAAACCCAACCTGGGTATTTCTGCATTTGTCCAATAAAATTCTTCAGGATTCAGGAAGTCTTGTCTAAAAGTTCTGCCAGTTAAAAAAAAAAAAAAAATCTCGAATGCTGCTTCATTACAAGGCATCCGTGTCCCTCCGCCTCACATATTTTTCATTAAAAATAAAAATGTAGATTTCTCCAAAGAACATAAGGTAATCACCTGAATGTAAACAGTAAAAGAAAAAGGTTCTTATGCAAGGAAAACAGGCGGGCTCTGCCAGTAGCTTTCTTTCGGTCCCCACTCATTTCTCCAAGGTCTTGCTTTAGTTCGTGTAGGTTTTCACCTGCCCACTGCTGCCACTCTGTCCCACGCTCACAGCTCCGCTTGCAACTTAGCCTCAGGAGTTAAGAAAAAAGCAGCAGACTAACGGCTGTGTTAATCCTCTTCATCCTCACTGATGTCATAGGCTGTTATATCAGACTGTGAGTGGTGGGCTGGAGAAGTAGAAGGGGAGCCCTTGCCAGAAAAGGGCCAGCGAAATGATGTGGGGGAGGGGGAGCGTTCATGGGCAGGGCTGCTGCTTGGGCTCTGCTTTGGACTAATGGCTTGAAGCATTCGTCCTTTGCCTTCCTTCAGCATGTGTTTCTACATAGGAAAGAGAAAAGAAAGGTAAATATTAAATACTGCTCAGAGTTCACTGAAAGTTAAAATGTGTCAGCATTTGATTTATTTAGACTTTGCTCACACTTTTTTCAGTAGTAGCTCAAGGTGAGTTACATTCAGGTACTCTGGATATTTCTCTGTCCCAGGAGGGCTCACAATCAAAGTTTGTACCTGAGGCAATGGAGGGTTAAGTGATTTGCCCAAGATCACAAGGAGCAGCAGTGGGATTTGAACCGGCCACCTCTGGATTGCAAAACTGGTGCTCTAACCACTAGGCCACTCCTCCGCTTGTTACTCTTTAGGGTTCTACATGGAATGTTGCTACTGTTTGAGATTCTGCATGGAATCTTGTCACTCTTTAGGATTCCAGAATCTTGCTACTCTTTGGGGTTCTACATGGAATGTTGCTACTCTTGGAGATTCTGCACGGAATCTTGTCACTCTTTAGGATTCCAGAATCTTGCTATTCTTTGGGGTTCTACATGGAATGTTGCTACTGTTTGAGATTCTGCATGGAATCTTGTCACTGTTTAGGATTCCAGGATCTTGCTATTCTTTGGGGTTCTACATGGAATGTCACTACTCTTTGAGATTCTGCGTGGAATCTTGTTATTCTTTAGAATTCTAGAATCTTTATTTATTTAGATTTTTTCTCACACCTTTTTCAGTAGTAGCTCAAGGTGAGTTACATTCAGGTACTCTGGATATTTCTCCGTCCCAGGAGGGCTCACAATCTAAGTTTGTACCTGAGGCAATGGAGGGTTAAGTGACTTGCCCAAGATCACAAGGAGCAGCGGTGGGATTGGAACCGGCCACCTGTGGATTGCAAGACCGGTGCTCTAACCACTAGGCCACTCCTCCACTCCATTACCCCTATTATCCCCCTTTCTGTCTTTCATGTTAATGCACTTTGAGGAGCCCCTAAATAAAATCTTACATATTTTGTTCTCTATCACCCTCATATACCGAGGGTTGAAGATGTCACCATTTCTAGCACTATTTGGTCCATCCCTAAATTTACTTCAAAGCTATACATGCTTCAGGTTTCCCCAGTCCAAGGAGCAGGAATTGAACCTGGAATGAGATTTAATTCTTTACTGCTGGAAGAGCAGCCAGCTACACTTGAGACCACGAAGGTGACCCCCCACAACAGGCTTACCTGCCCCCAGACTTGTGGAGAACTTTCATCCAGCCCTGCACTGGGCTCCCTTTTACTTCTTCCCCTGATGGTAAAGCCAGTCTCTCTCTCCTCCTCACTCTTTCTAACCTTGCCCATGTAACAACAAAACCTGTATAAACAGCCACAAAGAGCCAGTTTCTACACACACAGAGTAAGTGTTGGAAGATTTAAAGGCTCTCAGTCTAGACATGCTGTAGCTGTGTACTGCAGGCTACTCTCGTGGCACACTGTGGCAGTGATATTTTAAAATTGGCTACGAAACAAGCCGATGGCGCGTATGGCTACTTTAGCAGATGACCAAAGGCATCTCCCCCTATGCCACCTTTCCTGCCTACACCAGGACACCACTGCACGCAAACTATCTTCCACGCCAGGCATTATGTGGCACTTCAAAATCCATTTGGAAACACAGCCATTTTCGTGCATTTATGCAGGCTGTGCCCTGCAATAATATTTTCTTCCTAGGAAGCACAGGCAGGCAACCAGTAGTGAAATCAAAGTTCATGCCAAAAGCAGTGACATACTGCCTTTCATTGCGTACATTTAATAGCCCCAAACAAGACAAGGCACTACCAGTGAAATAAAGCCTCTATGTTAGCTGCTGCAGCCTGATGTACTTTGGACCTACCAGAGCTCCTTCAGGCCCAAACATCTCCAGAAAGTTGCCAATGAACTCCCGGGACTTCTCTTCCCATTTCTGGATCAGGTCAATGCTTTTCTCCTCCACCTTCTGGACAAACTCCTTGGACTTCTCCTCCACATCCTTCACCTTTTTCTTGACCTTGTCCACACGTTCCTGCAGATTGTACTTCTTCTCCTGAAACAAGACCACAGCAATAAAAAGCTAAACATGTCGTATCCTACACAAAAAAGGTGAACATTTTTGAATATGTAACATAGTAACATAGTAGATGACGGCAGAAAAAGACCTGCACGGTCCATCCAGTCTGCCCAACAAGATAACTCATATTTGCTACTTTTTGTGTATACCCTACTTTGATTTGTACCTGTCCTCTTCAGGGCACAGACCGTATAAGTCTGCCCAGCACTATCCCCACCTCCCAACCACCAGCTCCTCCTCCCACCACCGGCTCTGGCACAGACCGTATAAGTCTGCCCAGCACTATCCCCGCCTCCCAACCACCAGTCCTGCCTCCCACCACCAGCTCGGGCACAGACCGTATAAGTCTGCCCAGCACTATCCCCGCCTCCCAACCACCAGTCCTGCCTCCCACCACCAGCTCGGGCACAGACCGTATAAGTCTGCCCAGCACTATCCCCGCCTCCCAACCACCAGCTCCTCCTCCCACCACCGGCTCTGGCACAGACCGTATAAGTCTGCCCAGCACTATCCCCGCCTCCCAACCACCAGTCCTGCCTCCCACCACCAGCTCGGGCACAGACCGTATAAGTCTGCCCAGCACTATCCCCGCCTCCCAACCACCAGCTCCTCCTCCCACCACCGGCTCTGGCACAGACCGTATAAGTCTGCCCAGCACTATCCCCGCCTCCCAACCACCGGCTCTGGCACAGACCGTATGCCCAGCACTATCCTCACCTCCCAACCACCAGTCCCGCCTCCCACCACCGGCTCTGGCACAGACTGTATAAGTCTGCCCAGCACTATCCCCGCCTCCCAACCACCAGCTCCTCCTCCCACCACCGGTTCTGGCACAGACCGTATAAGTCTGCACAGCACTATCCACGCCTCCCAACCACCAGTCCCGCCTCCCACCACCAGCTCGGGCACAAACCGTATAAGTCTGCCCAGCACTATCCCCGCCTCCCAACCACCAGCCCCGCCTCCCGATCTTGACTAAGCTCCATTTGTATCTTAAGAAACAAATGGAAACTGGTCAATAGCTTGGATATGTAAGCACATGGACTCACATTTATAAAGCTGACATTCAACTCTTTGGCTGTGTAACCTCTCTGTAGGTTTCTTCTGGCATACACATCATAATCCCGCACAATCCTGGTGATAATATCTGATGTGGAGATCCCTTCTGTCCTCTGAGTGGGTGCAAACATGCCTAGAAATCCAGGAGAGAGCGTGAAGTACATAGATTCTTTGCAAGTTCTGATACCGAGATCAGAATTGTCCAGAGACAAGGATATTCATGGATGTTCAAGACCATCCAGGTCCCTTGGCTAGTGCAATTCTGATCTTACTCTAACTCGGCGGTTCTCAACCTTTTTTTCAGTCAGGACACACCTGACAGACAATGCTCACTCATACATAACCCTCACAGACCTTTAGTCTGATACAGTATGTCAGATCTTATGAATAAAATATAAAATATGCAATGCGTCTGCCCCTCCCCCCCAAAAAAAACACCTGAAAGATCATAACTAGCATATTTTCTCCATAAAAGTTATCAAAAAATATCTATAAATTGGTTTTCATTCTCTCATGCCATCTGAGTAATAGCAATATAAATCTCTCCACTACTGAATTTACACTGTTTCGATAGCATTTGGGTTTGTAGGTGGTATATAAATACTACTAGTACTACTACTACTACCATCATCCACACTGAAATACAAAATCTGAAAAAAATCCTAACATACCTACCATTTAAATCAGTGTTTCCCAAGTCCGGTCCTGGAGTACCCCTTGCCAGTCAGGTTTTCAGGATATCCACAATGAATATTTATCAACTTGATTTGCATATCTTTTATGCATATTCATTGTGGATATTCTGAAAACCTGACTGGCAAGGGGTACTCCAGGACCGGACTTGGGAAACACTGATTTAAATGGTAGGTATGTTAGGATTTTTTTCAGATTTTGTATTTCAGTGTGGATGATGGTAGTAGTAGTAGTACTAGTAGTATTTATATACCACCTACAAACCCAAATGCTATCGAAACAGTGTAAATTCAGTAGTGGAGAGATTTATATTGCTATTACTCAGATGGCATGAGAGAATGAAAACCAATTTATAGATATTTTTTGATAACTTTTATGGAGAAAATATGCTAGTTATGATCTTTCAGGTTTTTTTTTTTTTTTGGGGGGGGGGGCAGACGCATTGCATATTTAAACATGAACCCGACCTCTAAATAGGCAGCACTGCAATATTACATGGGGGGGGGGGGGGGGATCCTAGAACACCAATACACCTACTACCAGTAAAACTGAACAAGTGGGACTACTACAGAGTGCTACACAGTAACTATATGCAACAGAATACCACACCTCCATGACACACAAAAACAGAGACCCTCACCAAATACAGAAAGAACAAAAGAGTCCAAGAAGTCATCCCTCTCCCCCCTTCTGGTCCAACAAATTCCCTGTACCTCTCCCCTCCCCTGGTCCAGCAATTCCCTGTCCCTTCTCTCCACCTTTCCCCCTTATAGATCAGCAGTTCTGTGTCCCATTTTTCCGCTCTGTATCCTCTCCTCTCCTGCTGTATGAAGGGAAACTTGCCACAGAAGCAAAAACTCACAGTAACAACATTTTTCAGCTAAGAAGCAGGAAGACTGAGGGAATCCGTGGGACCGTGTGAAGAAACAGTGTTTTAAGTCTGTATTGGATATTTTCCTCTTAAATGTCTGAAGTGTATTTCTCCTGTTTGGCCAGTAGATGGTGCATGTTTATGCTTAAAGCTGTTACAGAGGACTGAATTCTCTTTCTTTCAATTTGCACACAGATATTAGGAAGTTCCTGTAGTGATGTAACCAGTTTTTATTTGAAACTTGACTGTTCTGGACTTTGGTTGGCCTGGAGTTTGAAATTACTCAGTAGATGCTGGCTGTTGCTTCAGTTTCAGCCTGGGAGAAGGAGAGGAAGATCTCTTTTGCTGAAGCTCTGTGAACAGATATATGCCCTGATCTCCCCAGGTGCTTTCTAGGAAGTATGCAATAGTTTAGTTAGTGTTTTGATTGATCCTTATTTCAGTTACCTGTTATTGCTTGCCAATTGCACTATTTTGTTCCACTATTCAATATTTTTTAAAGAGAATTGTTTGTTTGCCCTGTTTGTCTGGCCTGATAAAGAATCCTGGTGGTTTGTGCGTTGGGTTTGTGAGTGATTTCTGGGAACTGTGGGACCACTGGGAATGTGGCTCCAGCAACCTAGAAATCACTGTGGATAATTTGAGAGCGAGAGACTCGCACAGAGGCGATTGTGACCCAGTCGGTGGGAGGAGGGTGCTAGTGTAGAGCACGAGCGGCAGGTGCAGGCGGACCTAAGCTGTGCTGGGTTTAGACCCTCTAAGTGGCTGCAGGGTAACCCAGGCGGATGGCTAGGTATTTCATGACAGACCATTAGATCATGAAGGAGCAAAAGGGATTCTCAGGGAGAACAAGGCCACAGCAGAGAGACTACACTGGCTCCACAGCTGGGCCTGAAGCTTGTGCAACCACTCCGTCCCATGGGCAGTGTTGAACAGGAACCCCCCCCCCCCCCCCCCAAGGTATTCTAACTGCATAGATGGAACCAAGTGGCTCTTTGTCTTGTTCACTACCCAGCCTAGGCCCTCTAGGAGCTCGGTCACCAGGGAGGTGGATGCTCTGGATTCCTTTTTCAAATCAGACCTGATCAGCCAGCTGTCATAAGAACATAAGAGTAGCCAAACTGGGTCAGACCAATGGTCCATTCTAGCCCAGTATCCTATTTTCCAAACAGTGGCTAAGCCAGGTCACAACTGGCAGAAACCCAAAATACTACAAATCTCAGCTGTGCTGAGCTGCTGATTCCCGCAGGCAGTGCAGTGTCTATTAGCTGGCATGCCCAATCACGCGGTTGGTCTGACAAGGCTGGTGTGCTCCTGCCTGTGGCCCAGTACTCCCTAGGCCCCTGTGGTTGTCCTGGGCTCCCAAGGTGGCTTCTTTTTCACTCTCCCTCCCAAAGCCCTAAATCAAGCTTGGCCCTCCCTCCCCCCCTTTTTTTTTTTAATCAAATTTCCCTGAACAATAGGGAAATAAAGTGAAACTGGGATGGCCAGATACTCTCAACTTTTTTTTAAACTTTTGTTGGACGACTTAGACTACCAAGAGCTGCAGGGTGCCCCCAGGGAGGGGAGAGAGATGATAGCCTACAACCATACAGGCAAGGGTCCAAGCCTGACCGCTACCCAGTCAACCAGGGACAGGAGCAAGGCTTAGGCTCAACCATGGTGCTCGGCCAAGAAAGTGCACATCGGGGAGCTAGGCCCAGGAACAACACCAGCCTGAACACCCTTACCATCTGCCGGAGGCATAGAAATACTTGAAGTTCCAGCAGAGCACCAGTCCTGGTGATGTTTTCTGTCTCTACCTCCACCTACTGGTGTGAAAGGGAACGCAATACTTGAAGTTCCAGCAGAGCACCAGTCCTGGTGATGTTTTCTGTCTCTACCTCCACCTACTGGTGTGAAAGGGAACGCAATACTTGAAGTTCCAGCAGAGCACCAGTCCTGGTGATGTTTTCTCTCTCTACCTCCACCTACTGGTGTGAAAGGGAACGCAATACTTGAAGTTCCAGCAGAGCACCAGTCCTGGTGATGTTTTCTCTCTCTACCTCCACCTACTGGTGTGAAAGGGAACGCAATACTTGAAGTTCCAGCAGAGCACCCGTCCTGGTGATGTTTTCTCTCTCTACCTCCACCTACTGGTGTGAAAGGGAACGCAATACTTGAAGTTCCAGCAGAGCACCAGTCCTGGTGATGTTTTCTCTCTCTACCTCCACCTACTGGTGTGAAAGGGAACGCAATACTTGAAGTTCCAGCAGAGCACCCGTCCTGGTGATGTTTTCTCTCTCTACCTCCACCTACTGGTGTGAAAGGGAACGCAATACTTGAAGTTCCAGCAGAGCACCAGTCCTGGTGATGTTTTCTCTCTCTACCTCCACCTACTGGTGTGAAAGGGAACGCAATACTTGAAGTTCCAGCAGAGCACCAGTCCTGGTGATGTTTTCTCTCTCTACCTCCACCTACTGGTGTGAAAGGGAACGCAATACTTGAAGTTCCAGCAGAGCACCAGTCCTGGTGATGTTTTCTCTCTCTACCTCCACCTACTGGTGTGAAAGGGAACGCAATACTTGAAGTTCCAGCAGAGCACCAGTCCTGGTGATGTTTTCTCTCTCTACCTCCACCTACTGGTGTGAAAGGGAACGCAATACTTGAAGTTCCAGCAGAGCACCAGTCCTGGTGATGTTTTCTCTCTCTACCTCCACCTACTGGTGTGAAAGGGAACGCAATACTTGAAGTTCCAGCAGAGCACCAGTCCTGGTGATGTTTTCTCTCTCTACCTCCACCTACTGGTGTGAAAGGGAACGCAATACTTGAAGTTCCAGCAGAGCACCAGTCCTGGTGATGTTTTCTCTCTCTACCTCCACCTACTGGTGTGAAAGGGAACGCAATACTTGAAGTTCCAGCAGAGCACCAGTCCTGGTGATGTTTTCTCTCTCTACCTCCACCTACTGGTGTGAAAGGGAACGCAATACTTGAAGTTCCAGCAGAGCACCAGTCCTGGTGATGTTTTCTCTCTCTACCTCCACCTACTGGTGTGAAAGGGAACGCAATACTTGAAGTTCCAGCAGAGCACCAGTCCTGGTGATGTTTTCTCTCTCTACCTCCACCTACTGGTGTGAAAGGGAACGCAATACTTGAAGTTCCAGCAGAGCACCAGTCCTGGTGATGTTTTCTCTCTCTACCTCCACCTACTGGTGTGAAAGGGAACGCAATACTTGAAGTTCCAGCAGAGCACCAGTCCTGGTGATGTTTTCTCTCTCTACCTCCACCTACTGGTGTGAAAGGGAACGCAATACTTGAAGTTCCAGCAGAGCACCAGTCCTGGTGATGTTTTCTCTCTCTACCTCCACCTACTGGTGTGAAAGGGAACGCAATACTTGAAGTTCCAGCAGAGCACCAGTCCTGGTGATGTTTTCTCTCTCTACCTCCACCTACTGGTGTGAAAGGGAACGCAATACTTGAAGTTCCAGCAGAGCACCAGTCCTGGTGATGTTTTCTCTCTCTACCTCCACCTACTGGTGTGAAAGGGAACGCAATACTTGAAGTTCCAGCAGAGCACCAGTCCTGGTGATGTTTTCTCTCTCTACCTCCACCTACTGGTGTGAAAGGGAACGCAATACTTGAAGTTCCAGCAGAGCACCAGTCCTGGTGATGTTTTCTCTCTCTACCTCCACCTACTGGTGTGAAAGGGAACGCAATACTTGAAGTTCCAGCAGAGCACCAGTCCTGGTGATGTTTTCTCTCTCTACCTCCACCTACTGGTGTGAAAGGGAACGCAATACTTGAAGTTCCAGCAGAGCACCAGTCCTGGTGATGTTTTCTCTCTCTACCTCCACCTACTGGTGTGAAAGGGAACGCAATACTTGAAGTTCCAGCAGAGCACCAGTCCTGGTGATGTTTTCTCTCTCTACCTCCACCTACTGGTGTGAAAGGGAACGCAATACTTGAAGTTCCAGCAGAGCACCAGTCCTGGTGATGTTTTCTCTCTCTACCTCCACCTACTGGTGTGAAAGGGAACGCAATACTTGAAGTTCCAGCAGAGCACCAGTCCTGGTGATGTTTTCTCTCTCTACCTCCACCTACTGGTGTGAAAGGGAACGCAATACTTGAAGTTCCAGCAGAGCACCAGTCCTGGTGATGTTTTCTCTCTCTACCTCCACCTACTGGTGTGAAAGGGAACGCAATACTTGAAGTTCCAGCAGAGCACCAGTCCTGGTGATGTTTTCTCTCTCTACCTCCACCTACTGGTGTGAAAGGGAACGCAATACTTGAAGTTCCAGCAGAGCACCAGTCCTGGTGATGTTTTCTCTCTCTACCTCCACCTACTGGTGTGAAAGGGAACGCAATACTTGAAGTTCCAGCAGAGCACCAGTCCTGGTGATGTTTTCTCTCTCTACCTCCACCTACTGGTGTGAAAGGGAACGCAATACTTGAAGTTCCAGCAGAGCACCAGTCCTGGTGATGTTTTCTCTCTCTACCTCCACCTACTGGTGTGAAAGGGAACGCAATACTTGAAGTTCCAGCAGAGCACCAGTCCTGGTGATGTTTTCTCTCTCTACCTCCACCTACTGGTGTGAAAGGGAACGCAATACTTGAAGTTCCAGCAGAGCACCAGTCCTGGTGATGTTTTCTCTCTCTACCTCCACCTACTGGTGTGAAAGGGAACGCAATACTTGAAGTTCCAGCAGAGCACCAGTCCTGGTGATGTTTTCTCTCTCTACCTCCACCTACTGGTGTGAAAGGGAACGCAATACTTGAAGTTCCAGCAGAGCACCAGTCCTGGTGATGTTTTCTCTCTCTACCTCCACCTACTGGTATGAAAGGGAACGCAATCCTATTTTGTCCAGAATAGTGAAGCCGTGACACTAAGAAATGCCAACTTACGATAGCTATTCTATATTGGTATCTGGACACCCAGATCCTGTTACAGAATTCATATTTAATGCCCAGCATTTTGGCACACTTTGAAGGCAGATCTATAATGTATTTAAGCTCACAAGGCTGTTTTCCAAGCTGTTGAATCCAAACTATACTTATATCTATACCATAAACCACATAACACAACCACTGCTAGCACGTTACAAGAGTCAGCCCATTCAGCCATTTCGGTAGCAAAGAGTCATTTAACTGTATATTGTAATCGAGCCTACAAATCTTGGAAAACAAAAAAATTATTTTTAGAGTGATTGAATAGATAAGCAGTTTTGCAGAATACATGTTTTTCGCAGAAAAAAAAATAAGTCATGCTGGTTTTCCCTCTATCCCTGCCACTTACCTGCCTCCTTTATGTGCTTGTAAACATCATCACTTCCTGCGGAGGAATATGGTATGTCATCATGAGCCACAAAATCTATCTGCAACAGGAAGAACGGAAAGCCACAGGCACATCAGTCAACAGGGCAGGCCAAGGCACCAGTCAGGTGCAAACATGTAATTTAAGGCAGGTCACTCTCCTTTTAAAGTATGAGAGGAGCTCGGGGGGGAGGGGGCCAACACACACTTTAGCTGCTTGATTTCTATATTTATTTTCTGTACTTTTATTCACAAAACGGACGACCACTGCATTTGATAAGGGAAAGACAGCAAGAGCCAAGGTGTCCTGTGTTGAATCTTCCAGTTCTGTAACAGAATGCTCTCAACTTCAAGTCGAGAACCCTCTAAGTCAAACAAACTTCAACCGACTACCTCCGAGCTCTGATCAGTAGAGATTTTTAAACAGACCACAGATTTACATATTCTAATCAGAAAACAGAAAAAATTACTTTGGCTATCTTTGTTATCTGGTTATATTTCTAATTATGATCAGAGCCCTGGTTTCTGCTTTCCTCCATCTTTTCTTGTCTCTTTCCTCCATTTCTTTGTACCTTTGTTCATTTTATTTTTCTGCCTCTGTCCAGATTTAATTCATTCTTAACATAAGAACATAAGTGTTGTCATATTGGAACAGACAAGGTCCATGAAGGCCAGTATCCTGTTTTTCCAACAGTGGCCAGTCCAGGTTACAAGTACCCTGCAAGGACCCAAAAAAGTAAAATCAGATTTTATGCTGCTTATTCTAGAAATAAGCAGTAGATTTTCCCCAAGCCCATCGTCATAATGGCTTATGGACTTTTCTTTTAGGAAATTATCCAAGGGAGTAGCGTGATCAACAGGACACTTCCAATTAAAACCAAGGAGATGAAAGGTTTTAATTGGAAGTATCCTGTTGATCACGTTACTCCCTTGTCTCTACGACTTCCCCTTTGTAGCGGATCCAGTTTCTCCACTTTTGTGGCTGTCTTTTGTTAGGAAATTATCCAAACCATTTTTAAACCCCTGCTAAGCTAACTGCTTTTACCACATTTTCTGGTAATAAATTCCAGAGTTTAACTACACATTTAATGAAGAAATTATTTTCTCCGGTTTCTTTTAAATGTACTACTTAGCAGTTTCACTGTATGCTCCCTAGTTCTAGTATTTTTGGAAACAGCAAAGAAGCGATTCACATCTACCCATTCCACTCCACTCAGTATTTTGTAGACCTCTATTATCTCCCCTCAGCAGTCTCTTCTCCAAGCTGAAGAGCCCTAGCCGCTTTAGCCTTTCCTCATAAGGAAGTCATCCTGTTCCCTTTATTTTCATTGCCCTTCTCTGTACCTTTTCTAATTCTGCTATATCTTTCTGGAAATGAAGTGACCACAGAGTTGCACACAGTATTCGAGGTGCAGTCGCACCATGGAGTGATACAAAGGCAATACAACATTCCCATTCCTTTCCTATTGGCTTTCTTAGCCACCGCTGCACACTGAGCAGAGGGTTTCAACCTATCCAGTCTTCGATTTCCCTGTCTTTACTGCAGCAACGTACAGATTTCCATCTCGTTCCCTCATCTCTGCTTTCTTATCCCCTAGTCTTTCACTATTGTCTCCCCATCCTTCCACCCCATTCCTCCCCTTTCTCTCCCATCCTGCTTCTCCCCCCTTCCACCATTCTTCCATTGAGCTCCTTTAAATATTTTAACACATTTGATATTTATTTTATTTATTTTAGGTACATTTATACCCCACATTTTCCCACTAGAGCAAGCTCAATGTGGCTTACAATATTACAAAAGGTTACAATGCACGGAGGGTAATGACACAAAAGTCAGGACGGGAAAGAACATAAGGATAGTACACGTTGGATAAACGGGTATAGGCAATGTGAGGAAGGTGGAGACTGAGCATTATTTGGGGGGGGGATAAGCTTTCTCAAATAAAAATGTTTTTAAGGATTTCTTGAATAGCTGGTGGTCGTCAATCACTTTTAGATGTCTTGGTAGGATGTTCCAAGACTTTGGGCTGACGTAGGAGAAAGAAGATGAAAAGAGCAGTTTGTATTCAATAGACTTGCAGCTTGGGTAATGTAGATTAAGGTAGGATCGAGCAGTCTCCAAAGCATTTCTTGATGGTAGATCTATCAAATCTAGCATGTAGGCAGGGCCTTCCCCATATATTATCTTGTGAGTCAATGAGCAGATTTTGAAGGTAATACGGTCCACAATGGGGAGCCAGTGCAGATTAAGCCACACTGAGCCCGCAAAAAGGTGGGAAAACGTGGGATTCCAGGGCTCTGTCCTTTCCTGGTTCTCTTCCTACCTCTCCCTCCGCACCTTTAGTGTTCACTCTGGTGGATACTCTTCTACTTCTATCCCTCTGCCTGTCGGCGTACATCAGGGTTCTGTTCTTGGTCCCCTCTTCTTTTCTATCTACACTTCTTCCCTTGGCTCATTAATCTCATCCCATGGCTTTTCCTACCATCTCTATGCTGATGACTCCAAAATCTACCTTTCTACCCCTGATATCTCACCTTGCATCCAAACCAACGTTTCAGCGTGCTTGTCTGACATTGCTGCCTGGATGTCTCAACGCCACCTGAAATTAAATATGACCAAAAACGAGCTTCTCATTCCCCCCCCCCCCCCCCCAAACCCACCTCCCCGCTCCCCCCGTTTTCTATTTCTGTTGATGGCACTCTCATTCTCCCTGTCTCCTCAGCTCGAAACCTTGGGGTCATCTTTGACTCTTCTCTCTCCTTCTCTGCTCATATCCAGCAGACCGCCAAGACCTGTCGTTTCTTTCTTTACAACATCCGTAAAATCCGCCCCTTTCTTTCCGAGCACTCTACCAAAACCAACCATCATCCACACCCTTGTCACCTCTCGTTTAGACTACTGCAATCTGCTTCTTGCTGGCCTCCCACTTAGTCACCTCTCCCCTCTCCAGTCGGTTCAAAACTCTGCTGCCCGTCTCGTCTTCCGCCAGGGTCGCTTTACTCATACTACCCCTCTCCTCAAGACCCTTCACTGGCTCCCTATCCGTTTTCGCATCCTGTTCAAACTTCTTCTACTAACCTATAAATGTATTCACTCTGCTGCTCCCCAGTATCTCTCCACACTCGTCCTTCCCTACACCCCTTCCCGTGCACTCCACTCCATGGATAAATCCTTCTTATCTGTTTCCTTCTCCACTACTGCCAACTCCAGACTTCGCGCCTTCTGTCTCGCTGCACCCTACGCCTGGAATAAACTTCCTGAGCCCCTACGTCTTGCCCCATCCTTGGCCACCTATAAATCTAGACTGAAAGCCCACCTCTTTAACATTGCTTTTGACTCCGTAACCACTCGCCTCCACCTACCCTCCTCTCTTCCTTCCCGTTCACATTAATTGATTTGATTACTTTATTTATTTTTTGTCTATTAGATTGTAAGCTCTTTGAGCAGGGACTGTCTTTCTTCTATGTTTGTGCAGCGCTGCGTACGCCTTGTAGCGCTATAGAAATGCTAAATAGTAGTAGTAGTAGTCTCTTGTAATCAGAGGTGATATTGTGATGTCATAATGCCTCAGGCCACCAATAAGAGCCAACCTCATCAGTGATGTCACAATGGCTTGATTGTCCTATACTTGGCTCACTTTTATTACATAGCTCTTTGAGCAGGGACTGTCTTTCTTCTATGTTTGTGCAGCGCTGCGTACGCCTTGTAGCACTTGTAGGGCTATAGAAATGCTAAATAGTAGTAATAATAGTAAAATAAAATTAAAACGGAGAGGTTGAGCATGATCAAAGCGTGTTTTGCCTAAGATTAGCCTTGCAGCTGTGTTTTGAGCAGTCTGGAGCTTTTTCAGAATGAAATTTCGGCAACCAGCATAAATTCCACTGCAGTAGTCAATATGTGATAGTACCAACCAGTGAGTAAAGGTTCGGAAGAGCTCCCTTGGGAGGAATTGCCTGAGACGCCTCAATCACCACATGGAGTGGAACATTCTTTTTGTGATGAGCTTAGCTTGACTGTCGAGTAGCAAGTGATTATCCAACAAGACACCAAGGATTTTTAGACTTTGTGAGATCGGAAGAGCATAATCCTTTGTGATGAGCGAAGTCGGGATTATTTTATTATGCTGGGACGAAAGGATTAGACACTGCGTTTTGTCTTTATTGAGTTTGAATTGAAACGTTATAGCCCAAGAATCTACGATGGAAAAACTAGCAGGCTATTGCGTCAGATATTTCTGCTAGTGTGGATTTAAAAGGGATATAGATGGTCACATCGTCTGCATAGATGAATGGATTGAGGCCCAGTTTTGATAAGGTTTTTGCTAGAGGAATCAGCATGATGTTGAAAAGAGTAGGGGAAAGGGGTGAGCCCTGGGGTACTCCACAATAAGCTTTCCAATGCATAGAGATGACAGATTTGGCTTTGACGAGGTATGTTCTCTGGAACAGAAAGCCCTTAATCCAGTTAAGCACGTTACCGCCTATTCCAAATGTATCCAATAGATGAATGAGGAGATTATGATCCACCATATCAAATGCACTGGAGATGTCAAATTGAAGAGTAGTGGTGAGGTTAAAGGAAGACCAGGCTGAGGAGGGACAGGATAGGACAGGAGGGAGAGTGAGAGTCAGGAAGGGTGGAGTGGTGGGAGAAAGAGCAAAGGTTGAAGAGCAGAGCGAAGATAGGAAGTTTGTTTGCCAAGAGGCTGCAAGTGATAACACAGAAAAGACAGAGACAACAGAGTAGCTTATCTTCCAACCATACTCTTGGCCTGACAGTACTCTGTAGTCGGGGAAAAAAAGAGCATGGTCTTCAGGAGAGCGCGATTTACTCCACCTTCGCTCAGCGGAGTGGAGATGAGAGCAGAGGAGCCGAATGGCAGGAGTGGACTGGAGGTGACATGGGAACGAGGGGGTTCTGTGGAGAGGAAAGCATGCCTGACAAGAAGGGAGGCACAGTGGTCAGTGGGAATGGAGGGAGATAGGGGCACCAAGTGTGTTAGGGACACAGAAATGTAAGAAATAGAAGCTTCACTGAAGGACCAAATGGGAACAGGAATAGGTGCTGGAGGAGCAGGGCGAGGAGGAGAGGGGAGGTGAAAAGTAAGGAGATGATTAGACTAGGGAATGGGAAAAGTGAGGAGGGAACAGGAGGGGATGCGAGAAACGGATGTAAAGAAAATCAAGAACATTGCCAGCCTTGAGGGTATGAACGGAAACATGTTGTGTGAGACCAAGGTTGGAGGTCAGGGATTGAAAAGATGTACAGAGATCAGAAGGGGGCAGATCAAAATTGCAAAGGAGGAGTGGGTGAAAAACAGTGGAACATTCAGACGAAAAGCAGAGCTCGTAAACAAAGTAGAAAGAGGAGGGGATGATAGAGTATGGTGACAGAGATGAGAGGACGGAAGAAAGATGAAGGATAAGAACCTCAGATATGGAGAAGGGCTTGGTCGTACAAGGGGTCAGTTGGAAAGGGGGTGAAAGACACAAGTTCCCGCCCCCCCCCCCCCCCCAAGGGCAACGAAGATGGAGGGAAAGGTAATCTTCCCCCCTCATGGGTCTACTTCACATGCCGCCCCCCCCCCCCCCCCCCCTGCTTCTTCAGCCCAGCAGTGGCAAAACAATTTACAGTAGTCCCGGGGCCGAAGACTTCATACACAAAGTCAGTTATGCCGGTTCCATGCCCTCTCCCCCCACCAAAAACATCAATTTCTTGTTCCAGGGCAGGAGACCAGCTGAACCAACAGCGCATGTATGAAAACTGCAGTCCTGGGACTACTGTAAGTTATTTTGCCACTGTTGGTCGGGAAAAGCAGCAACAAGGGAAGGGAGGTAAGAAATGTCCTCTCCTAGGCGCCACATACCTCTTGAGTACTCTTTGGGATATGTGTACCGTGTATTTGAGAACTTCTTCTCAACCCACTGAGCCAGTCAGGTTTTCAGGATATCCCCAATGTATATATGCATGAGATACCAAGGAGGAAGTGCGTGCAAATCTATCTCAAGCATATTCATCGTGAATATCCCCCCAAAAATGACTGGCTAGTTCTGCCCCAAGGACTGGGTTGAAAACCAAACATAGTAAATGACGGCAGATAAAGACCACCACACAGGAAAGTGTTTAGGGTTGTACCAGCAGCTCCACGCAGGTTAAAACTCCCCCCCCCCCCCCCCCCCCACACTCTAAGCCTTTGTTTAGGATTGTATGTGCCACTCCGTGCAGGTTTATTCCCAACCTCAAACCTTTCGTGAAGTGTGAAAGTCTTGTAAGTTTTGCCTCAATTCCAACCTCATTTTATGAATGGATCCCACATCTTTTGAATTCTATTAGTATCTGAAATAAAAGTTGCTTTAAATTAAGAGACTAAGGAAGACAATATTTATGAAAATTTGGGGCGCTTATATAGATTCTCTGTCCCATAAGGGAAAAAGTTCGGTCTTAAACATGCTAGATCAGCAGACAAACACATAAGTACCAGACATCACGAACGGAAGATGAGGGAAGGGTGGGAAGGCAATATAGGTCTGGGAGGAGGGGAGTTACATAATAACATTGGAGGCAATCTGTCCCAGTAGCAGATTAACGAACAGTTGAATTTGGTTGCTTGAGATATCAATGGAGGTTAGGAGGCATATGTAATGTCTGCAATAAGTGGGATGTATTAAAACCTTTGAAGGGGTGGGGGATGGAGTTGGGAGGGGGGGAATAATTTTGATGATGTTAAAGTCACCATACTTGCACTTAATGTGTTTTGTCACATATGGAAATATCTTGAGATGTTGTTGTGAATTTTGTTATATCATCAATAAAAATTGTTGAAAATTAAATTAAGAGACTACATTTTACAGTATGTTTTAAGATCCCTACTGCGTATTATGTCTGTTAAATTCGTCAGGCAAAGTTAATGTACAAGAAAAAAAAAAAACTACACAGCTACATGGTTATTTTTAGTTGCAGTAATCACAATTTCCCACAAACAACTGTTGAGAGTCCTCAGAAACTGGCACTCTCGCTCCTGCAGCCAGCCAAAGTAGTGTGATGTCCAAAAACCTGTCACAAGAAAAGGTCCCAGCCAGGATACCATGGAACAGGCCAGAAATTCAATATTAACTAAGTATCAAGACCAGGTTTGCCAGATGGGAAAAAATTCCCCAGCCCAAGCTGCCCAACAGGCTATCTGAGGGGTGGGGGTAGGAGTGTGCTCTGCCTCCTCTTTCCTCCACGACGTGACGTGCAGCTACTCTCTGCTTTGCTCCTCCTCCAGTGCGTGATGAGGTCATCACGCACCTCGCCTTCCTATTGGTCAAATTTGGAACCAAGCCTCATTCTGTCTCCAAATTTGACCAATAGGGTGATGACAGTAGACAGCTGGAAGGAAGAACCTGCCGTGGCTGCCCAAAATAAAAAACAAACCAGCTCAAAAAGTTGCGACTGCCGGAAAGTGCCCTTGGTCAGCAAAAAAAACCCCCAAAAACAAAACAAAAAACTTGCCCAATTCCGCAGGAAAACTGCCGAGTTTGCAACCCTGATCAAGACTCCACGCCAGCTAAATTTCCAGTGATATTTATAACATATGAAAAATTCCGTAACAGCTGCTCAGATTGCTTATGAGTTTTCAGACACACAAGGTGCCCTTCGTAGTCAAACACAATGAACCAGACTTATCACGTCTCAAAGTCCAAGAAGCATCTTCTACACTTTAGTTCTAAATGGAGGAGTCCAGTTATTTCTCTTCATGAGTACATCAGTAATTTTACAGAGCAATAAAGTGCCTGTCAGCAGGTTTCATCCTACTAATCAGTTAAATTTAAACATAGGTAGAGGGGGGAGGGGTGGGAGGGGGATTTAAATGTAAGTTTGTAAAAAGCTTGATGATGGTTTAGGCAGATTGGTTTGAGAACTAAGTAGTGTATATTTTACATTTGTAATTTTGTATGGTTGCACGGCTTGGAGTTATGTATTGTGCATTATCATCAATAAAAAAGGTTGAAATATAAAAAGAAATGCCTGTCAGCAGGACGTTGACGCTTCTTACCCTGTGCTCCGCTAAGAATTCTGGCGTCAGTGTCCATGGAGCATTTCTGACAACTTCATCCACGTAACGGCAGTGTTGCACAGCATCATAGCGTTCGTGTTCATTCATCACCGTGAAGCCTTTCAGATTGTGCGTCAGCTCATCACTGCACACTGGGAACAGAGACACTTGATACAGCTCAGCTATCACACACAACCTGTCACGCATACACTAAATAGCTCCATCACAAACGTAACATAAGAAGCCAGAGCAGACGTAGATGTTACTGCTAGCCAACCTGGCATGTTGCTAGCCACCTCATACCAGGATTCTTTGGCAACTTCAGAATACCAGCTTCCCGGAGAACAATTTTCAAAGCCATTTATGCAAGTAAATAGTGATTTACATTCATAACTGGATGTCTGAAAGTTGCCCGTTTTTTTTTCTGCCCAAAAATGTGATGTTCCAGTTTAGGGGGAGGAAAGTTTTCGTAGAGATTGGAAAACAGATAGTTTCAAGTACACGCCATGTGTTTTCCCATAAAAGAATTTACCTACAAGGAAAGCAAATGCAACATTCATAGATCCTTTTCCTTGAAATGTGGTATAAAAGTCAATAGGTAAAAAATACCTTGACATGGTGGGCTCTTTTAATGAGCATTGTTGGGACAAACAAACAGAAAGGGTACGTAGGGGAGGGGAGGGGAGGGGAGAAAAAGAGTTTCTCTTTCAAAATCAATGCTTCAATGAATCATTGCAGCAAGAGCCCTGAAAATACTCTGTATATATTATTGCTACTATACAGAGCTGAAACTGAGGCAGTCATACTTTTTTTTTTTGTTACATTTGTACCCCGCGTTTTCCCACTCATGGCAGGCTCAATGCGGCTTACATGGGGCAATGGAGGGTTAAGTGACTTGCCCAGAGTCACAAGGAGCTGCCTGTGCCTGAAGTGGGAATCAAACTCAGTTCCTCAGGACCAAAGTCCACCACCCTAACCACTAGGCCACTCCTCCATATAGTTTCCCCTTTGCACATTGAGGCAGCTCAGGCCAACACAAATTCTCCATACCTCCCACAATGAGGTACGTGTTTGGGAAAAGGTTCTTCGCCTGCATCAGAGCCCGGGCATGTCCAGAGTGGAAGAGATCAAATATTCCATCAGCATAAACTCTCACCGGCCGGTCAGCTGGAACACAGAACAAGATAAATAAATCACTTCAAGTGAACACGGAAAAATATATATTTTGTATAGCTGAAGACATATGGTCCACAGCAAACACAGATTTGTTTTTATTGAATATTGCTTTGAATTACTTTGTAAAAAAAAGTCAATTCAAAAATCTGAATAAACCATAAAAAAGTCCCCCGATAAACAAAGAAGCCATTTTCTAACAAATGCATTGCACTGAGTTTTGAAAGATATTTTTGCACAACGCTTTTGAAGAATGGTTAAAAAAAAAAAAATGTGGTAAGGGGAGGGGGCACTACAGGGAAAAACATCACACACTGGTGTCTACAGGGGCAGCTCAAAGCACTCTGCTGCCCGAAATGATGGATGAGATGGTGCCTCCTCCCCTCCATCAAGGTCCCCAAAATAGAAGGGCCCTCTAAACTCTGGTCAGGAAGAAGGGTGATCTCATGCATACTCAGTGGGGAAACCCCCAAAAGCCCTCACTTTTTCCAGTCTCTGGTTTCTGCTTTTCTCTTTATTGTCTCCGTTTCTGTTCAATTACTATTTCTTTTCTCTTACGCTCCCTTTTTCACTTCTTCTCGTACATCCATCTCCAACAGTGATCCTTCACTTTCAGCTTTCTTCCATTTATTTTTCTGCCTATCAAACATATAAATGGCGAGTGACCGTACTCACTCGCAAATGCGCAGTAGAGACTTCCCTGTCTGTCCCGCCCCCGCGTCAATACATGATGACGGGGGGAGGGGGGGGACGGGGGGACAGAGAGGGAAACTGTGTGAAGGGGAGGGAACCACCAAGGTTGCCACCGCTACCCCCCCCCCTCCGGAGTCGCCGCTGCTGCCACCCCTCCACCTGGCCGTCTCTTTGCTATTCAACGTACATCTCCGCAGCAGGCAGATCAGCTGCCGTTGGCCTTCCTTCCCTGCCTGTGTCCCGCCCTCGCTGACGTTACGTCACACGAGGGCGGGACACAGGCAGAGAAGGAAGGCCGACGGGAGCTCAGCTGATCTCTGCCTGCTGCGGAGATGTAAGTTGAATAGTGAAGAGACGGGCCGGGTGGAGGGGCGGCGGGGGGGCGGTGAACTCGGGGGGAGGGCTAGTCCACTCACATTTTAGCCCTCATCATCTCCTTCTCTTACCTGGGAGTGCCTGCTTACATACTCAATGCCTGCCAGCCCTCTCCAATCTAGATGTCCTGTGTCAAAAGGGAGGACTAGGCCAGAAGATGCTTCTCAGGCCTCACACTGCCATTTCCTTTTAGTTTTGCAATTTCTCGGACGAGTTGTTGTTGGCCAGGTCTAACTCCCACCAACTGCATACCTCCCCTCCCACCTGAAAGTTAGGTAAGCCAACCACTTCACTCAATTCTAGAGGCCACTGCTGGGTGTCTGGATATGACAGCTGTATCAAAGGTTGTCTCACACCAGCTGTTTCGAACAGCCTGTCTGATCAGAGACACCAAGCCGAGTGTCACATCTTTGTAACAATTCTTTTTTTTTGAGTTTGTTAGACATTTAATCATTTCCTTGTTAAACCAAGTGACAAAGCGCTGAAATTCTGTGTCAGGTAAATATTTGTCCTGCACCCTACATTCCAAAATCAGGGAATGCTATAGGATGGTATTTCTCAAGCCTGACCCTCCCCGTCCGCCTGCTCTCTTGTTTTAAATAAGAGTATTGTTTAAAGGTAAGTGTTTTAATGAGAAAATGAAAGGTTTGTCTATGCAACTCCCTTCCCAGTGCTGGACCACTGATTGTCTGGGTCCATGCTATTCCAAAGCACGTGTCCAAAGTACTGTAAGAGTACATAAGTACATAAGTAATGCCATACTGGGAAAAGACCAAGGGTCCATCGAGCCCAGCATCCTGTCCACGACAGCGGCCAATCCAGGCCAAGGGCACCTGGCAAGCTTCCCAAACGTACAAACATTCTATACATGTTATTCCTGGAATTTTGGATTTTTCCAAGTCCGTTTAGTAGCGGTTTATGGACTTGTCCTTTAGGAAACCGTCCAACCCCTTTTTAAACTCTGCTAAGCTAACCGCCTTCACCACTTTCTCCGGCAACGAATTCCAGAGTTTAATTACACGTTGGGTGAAGAAAGATTTTCTCCGATTTGTTTTAAATTTACTACACTGTAGTTTCATCGCATGCCCCCTAGTCCTAGTATTTTTGGAAAGCGTGAACAGACGCTTCACATCCACCTGTTCCACTCCACTCATTATTTTATATACCTCTATCATGTCTCCCCTCAGCCGTCTCTTCTCCAAGCTGTATAGCCCTAGCCTCCTTAGTCTTTCTTCATAGGGAAGTCGTCCCATCCCCGCTATCATTTTAGTCGCCCTTCGCTGCACCTTTTCCAATTCTACTATATCTTTCTTGAGATGCGGCGACCAGAATTGAACACAATACTCAAGGTGCGGTCGCACCATGGAGCGATACAACGGCATTATAACATCCTCACACCTGTTTTCCATACCTTTCCTGATAATACCCAACATTCTATTCGCTTTCTTAGCCGGGGGCTCAGACTTCCCTTCTCATGTGACTGTTTCACCGTTAAGTCCCACTTCTGTTAAAGTGCTTAAATGCAGAAATTATATCTTGGAGCAGACAAGCAGAGCATCTCTGGAAAGCATCTCAGTTGCATCACACGTGCAGAGGAGGAGGGGGAGCAGTTTTGAACTTCTCAGCACGTAGGCTATTACGCCTGCCAGAATCCTGCACATAAAACAAAACCTAAAAAATTCTGTACAAAAAAAATTCAAAATTCTGTGTGCAAAATTTGCAAGTTTGTTATAATTTAAACAAAGACCCCCTCCCTGTACAGAAATACCATCGATATTTCTTCCATCCCCCCCACCCTGCACCCATAGCATCCACCTTTTTTTCCAGCCCCCCATGCACCCACATACCACCCATAGTTTTTCTCCAGCCCTGCACCCACACATAGCGTCCACCCGCACTCACTAGTGAGCTACGATGAGGAGGATCTGCAGTGGGACTACCTCTTCGGGGGCAGGAAAGAACTCCACTCTTTCCTGTCCGCTGCAGCTGCTCTGGGCTGGTACCACTACTTCTTCCAAATGGCCGCCGAGACTTTCTGCGGTAGCCTCACACAATTACTGTTTGACGTCTTGGCAGCCATTTTGAAGTGGCGGTACCAGCCCAGAGCAGCTGCAGCGGGCAGGAAAGAGTGGAGTTCTTTTTCTGTCCCCAAAAAGGCAGGAAAGGAAGGCCCGGGGAAGGCCCGTCAAAGCTTGGGGAGCAGTGGGCCAGCTAGCCAGCCAGCCACCATTCCTGCGGTGAATGGTAGATTCTGCAGGAAAAATGGCAAATCCTGCAAGGCTAGAGAATTCTGCATTACACAGTTGTGCAAAATTCAGGCAGGAGTAAGCTCTATCACTGTAGGCTCCCATTTAAACAAGTGAGTGTGGTCAACAAAAAGAAGCCCCCCCCCCCCTTCCATAGGTCCGACTGAACTCACCATGTGTTCCTCGGACCGCCTCTTCCATTGTTACCCTCACATATGGCTTACTGTAGTCAACCTCCAGCTCATCAGAAAATGGAGCTGGCTCACTCAGAGTCTAGTGTGAAAAAGGAAAAGAAATTTTACCTTACAAACTATCCAATTAACCCTCTGGGCTGAAATGCTCCAAAAAACAAAGTGTAGCTACCGCAACATGCGATTAAAAAGGAACCTTTACTACTCTAGATGCAGAGTCCTGCTATAGAGGGAGATAGATCAGTCTCCATTCAGACCCCTCGCTTCCCGTCGAGAATATGTCCCTGGGAAACAGACCAGCTCTCCTTCTCTCAGGACAGAAATCCCCTCCGTACCCCTGAAGAAAGTTCCAATTCTTCAGTGAAATGTACCTTACCTTTTGCTATGAGCACAACGCTTTACATTTTCTGTGCACTACTGTCCCCTTGTGGCTTTCTTCAGTCAATGTTAGATATTTTTTCACAAGGTGCCACTAAATAGATTTGATAGGGTAAAGGAAGAGACAGCAGCAACTTTTCTGACTCAAGTATAATAAACATTTGCCTTGGGTGTGTGTCTGTGGGGGGCTTTGGGAAAGCGTGTGCCTATGTGTCTGTCTGGGAGGGGTGAGGGAGGGTACGTTTGAAAGGAATGATTCCCTAACTGCTGTGTTTCAGTGTGTCACTGTTTCTATGTCGCAGCTACTGAGATGTTTCTCCCACAGAAATGCACTGGGGCCATTTTTCACCAGGGAACCTCAGGTCCGATCTCTTTTACATGGGCACAGGATTTTTCTCCCAAGCCAAATCTGGTTCCTGTTCTATAAACATTTCAAAGAGTTATTTTGGCCTTGGGTAGGCAGATGGGCTGACATTCTAATGTATAATTTCTGACATTATGTTAGGCTGGAAAGGTTGGAAAGGAAGTCTAACAAAATTACAGGAGGTTGGTTTTTTTTTAATCCATGCCATGGCGGAGCCATGATTAAGTTCAAGGCTTGTATGCTACTGAAGGCAGCTTCTAAGCAGCAAATTTGCCTATGCTAGTAAGATTAGCCAGCACATGACCTTTGAAAAAAAGCAACCCTTGAACGAGGGTCATAACCACAGCTATGATAAGGAATCAAATAGGGTATGTCAGCAGGTGACTATGTACCCTAACAAGGCCAGTCCGACGTCAGACTCAAAGCAGGAGCATCAGAGACTATTAGAGAGCCGGTACTCAAACCAGTCAGAAGAAACTCAGGTACCACTGAACACGCTTCGGGATATCTGAACTTTATCACAAATGTCAGTCTGCAGTCCCACAATTCACAGCATGACACGAGTAAAAATCCCAGACCAACTCACTCCAGAAATCAAATTATTATGCAGGTGAACTCTGAAGATCTGGATCAGCTTCACTCAGAGATAAAATGGTACCTCAGAGATCTCTAAGCAGCTGATTTTAAGCACATGCTTTACACTGCACATGCAAAGAACTGAGGGCCAGATGCACTGAACTTAACGAGCCAGCAACGTGGTTTTTAAGCCAGTTTAGCGCGCAAGTAGTAAACAGGGACATGCACAAAAAGGGTTCTCCGAGCCATTTTCCTGTCACGGTAGCAGCTAACGAAAACGGAATGCAAATGAGCTAATTACTATTACAATGTGAATGCGATGCGATGCGATGCAGTACCATTTCCGACCCCATGCACCGTGGAAAACCTAACGGGAGGTCTGCACCTCTCGTTGGGGCTGCTGTGAGAGGGACCCAGGCAGAGGAAGACGCCCATCGCAAAAATCGGAAGAAAAAAAAAAACGTCCAAGTGCTCGTCAGGGACGTCCTTTCAAGTGCCTAACACTTGGACGTCCTTCACTCAAAAAAAAAAAAAAGGACATCCCTGACGAACACTTGGACGTTTGTTTCTTCAGATTTTGTGATGGGCATCCTTCTCTTGGACGCGTTTTTCTTACAACTAAGGTGCCCAAACCTCTCTCAGCCAATCACAGCACGTTTAGCTGTCACTGGTGTCAGCTAAATGCGCTGTGATTGGCTGAGAGAGGCATAATCGAAAGGGACGTCCAGTTTTGATTTGGGTGTCCTCGCACGTCCCAATCCCCGATTCTCTCTTTCTAGGGTCCCGCTCTCTCCTGCGCAATGCCCGGCAATTTATTGGTTGTAGATGGCTATTATACACGCAGCTTGCCTGCGTGTATGAAGCATTCTTTGGCATGCGCAGAGCAGCCAGCATAACGATTGGCTGCTCTGCGCGCGCTCAGCTGGCCGACTGGCTTCCCCTCCTTAGGAAGGAAATCGCGTGCAAATGAGCTAACAGCGAGCAGCTCATTTGCATGCGATTTCCTTCATGCATGCCCGTTTTTACTGATTCGCTAAGGGATCGGTAAGGGAAGGGTTCTTTCCATGGAGTTAGTGAATCTGGCTGTGAATCGTGCCAAATGATAGAAAGTCACTCCTAGAACTGATCATGGTATTGCTTTTACACAAGTAGTCTTCAAGGGAAGGTTCTGGGATTATTCCAGGAGCACCGTACTGGGAATGAACAAACAATTAGAGAAAGTCTTGCAGCTTACATAGAATCCACTACGGCCCAACAATACTCTGCAACACGTTATCTTTCTAATAATTGAGTTCATAATCTTCTTAAAACTACAAAATAAAACTAAACTTAGCAAAAGCCAGTGGTAGGGCTGATTTTGCCTCCTCCCCCCCCCCCCCCTCCATGAATGTGGCCATAGACAGAAGTATGTATGCAAGGCCGCCGCTTGAAGTCTCGGTGGCAGCAAAAGGCTCACCGGCAGCGGGCAGGAAAGAGTGGGTATCTTTCCTGCTCTGAAGAAGCCACAAGACCACCAGGGTGAATTGAGGTACGTGTGACGAGGGCACCCTGAGGCTCGGGGAAGGAAGGCAAAGCTCGGATGCCTAAATTTCTGCGAGAACCTTGCAGGACCTGGGTCCATCCCTGCGGGATCCCTGCTATCCCTGTTCAGCTCTCTAATCTGAAAACCTCCAGACGTAAGCCACCAGCAAAGTTCAAATGACCAAATGGACCAGGAGCAAATCACTCATAACCAGAAACTGGAAAGTGTGTCCATCCACCTGCTGGAGATAGAAAGTACTGAGCAGCTGGACTGGATTATCGAGAGATGTCTCAGCTCAGCTTTCAGTTATCTCCACCTGCTGGTTGATGGACATAGCTAGCCCACAGGCTCTGGAATACTGGGAAGCTATTTAAAGGAAGGAGGAATTAAACAGAGGATCACCAAATATGATGGAGAGCCTGGATTGTGTATATTATTGATCAGCCTATTTTATGTGGCAGTAGCAAGAGCTACGTCAACTGTAAGCTTGGCAAGACTGCGCTGGTATTTCAGCAGATGTGCCAAATAGGTAATCAACATTATGGGAAATATTAAGCGGTCTAAAGCCAACTGCAACTGCCAACTGCAAAGCTGTCGCAAAAAAAGTGGGAGAGCGACCAAGGATGCCAGAAACTGGAGGATGTTGAAACGATAAAATTATTTATCGTTTCAACATCCTCCAGTTTCTGGCATCCTTGGTCGCTCTCCCACTTTGTTTGTGACTTTGTCTTTACCGTGGGGTGTTTGAGTTCTCCGCTTGTTTGGCGGATTTTCTCCCACAACTGCAAAGCTGTGCCATCAAACACGGAAAATTACTTCAAAGATACAAAAAAAAACAACAACAAAAAACTGAATGTATTCCATCAACAGTGCCTGCGAAGAATTTTTCATGCTAAGGATGTAAAAAGAATTGAAGCGGGGCAAAGAAAAGCATCGAGAATGGTATAGGATTTGCATTACAAGACGTATGAGGAGAGACTTGCTGAACTAAACATGTATACTCTGGAGGAAAGGAGAAACAGGGGTGATATGATACAGACGTTCAAATATTTGAAAGGTATAAATCCGTAAACGAACCTTTTCCGGAGATGGGAAGGTGGTAGAACTAGAGGACATGAAATGAGATTGAAGGGGGGCAGACTCAAGAAAAATGTCAGGGAGTATTTTTTCACGGAGAGAGTGGTGGATGCTTGGAATGCCCTCCCACAGGAGGTGGTGGAGAGGAAAACGGTAACGGAATTCAAACATGCGTGGGACAAACATAAAGGAATCCTGTTCCAAGGGAATGGATCCTCAGAGGCTTAGCTGAGATTAGGTGTCAGAGCCGGTGGTGGGAGGCGGGGCTGGTGGTTGGGAGGCGAGGATAGTGCTGGGGAGACTTATACGGTCTGTGCCTTGAAAATGACAGATACAAATCAAGGTAAGGTATACACAAAAAGTAGCACATATGAGTTTATCTTGTTGGGCAGACTGGATGGACCATGCAGGTCTTTTTCTGCCGTCATCTACTATGTTACAATCACAATCACATTACAAATTAGCAGACCCTGCAAAAGTGACTCGCAGACGCTCCAAGATATTGTAGCTGAGCAAAGGGTCTGGTTGGCTGGACACATTCTAACTCTGCATAATTACCAACATCCCAAAATCGCAACGTGGTGGATGCCAACAGGTGGCAAGAGAAAAACAGGGAAGCCAAAGACGACCTGGAGTAGCCCATTCAAAAAACAGCTTCAGTACCTTGGCACCAACTAGGAAGGGATGGAAACTGCTGCGGTCGAGAGAACACCTGCTGCCCAAACAGACTTAATTCTAAGCCAGTCTAATTTTAAATTAGTGCAGATTTATTTATACGTCACCTCCTTAAAAAAATAAATAAAAATAAGGCACTTCCTGAACTACAATATGCAATTCTGTAATACTTAATGGTGTTCAAACTCCTTGACCATTGAAGAACATCCTCTCTATTCAAAGCCTTGCAAGTTCATGACCCAACAGTCAAACAAGAGGATGACTTCACATCCCTAACCAGGATATGCTTGTTTGAACAACTAGTTTTTTTACTAACCTGCAAAAAGGTCAGATTATGATCGGATGTTCTCAGGCAAGGAGTTCCCCCATTCCTTTACTTTTCTGGGATGACTGGTCCCTCTCTGCAGAATGCCACAGGCCCCCGAAACACAGCCTACTAAACTGGCTTGAAAAAAGTCATGCAAGGATATTAAAGGGTAACACTGTGAGATGAAGTTCCTTTTGCCCTTCACTCGATGCTCTGGCCTGGTTGGCTGTTGAATCCTTAAAGACAACTTTAGCCATAACTAAAGTTACGCTTACAATAAAATGTAATGGGGGCAGCCAATATTAGTGGTGAGATGTGGGCCATCACACTCAAAACCCCTCCCCACCCCTCAATTCTAGCTGATTTTTTTTTTTTAAGATTCTCTAACCAAGTAGGCAAATTCTTTGGAAGAGCATCAACCAAAGTAATGTCCAAAATGCATTCTCCAGTCCAGATTAGCAAAGCCTCTTGCAGAAGCAAGAATGTTTAAGTCTTAACTGATAACAGATTAATATTTAGGCTGGATTTGAAATATGGAAGCCCTGTAGATAGGTTTATGGAGACTATTCCAAGCAATTCAGTGCAGGAACCAAAATTGGGATAGCAAGGGAAGAGAATCCACCAACAGTGAGTTGGGCAAGACAAGAAAGAACCATGACAGAATCTGAAGAGGCAAATTAGATGCCTGCTGTTAAAGCAAAAGTAAGGAAGGGGGGACATGTTTGGCGCATGCACAGAAGAATTTCACAGTAAGCCCAACTCCTGTGCGCATGCACCAGGCAAACCCAAACTCGAAGAACAAATTGGCATCTGTTTCCTGTGCCTTTAAATATAAACTTTTCAACTATTTTATTTTTTAACTTGAAAGGCTTATATTTAAAATGCAGGAAACAGGCGCCACTGTGTGCTTTCACGTTTGCGAGCAGACTCACACACATTTGTTTCTCATTACTGGCGCTTAGAGGCTTGCACAGATTTCCTTCTGAACATAAGAACAAAAAAGACCAAAGGTCCATCAAGCCCAGCATCCTGTCACCAACAGTGGCCAATCCAGGTTGCAAGTACCTGGCAAGATCCCAGAACAGATCCTAGGAATAAGCAGTGGATTTTCCCAAGTCCATCCTAATGGCCTATGGACTTTTCTTTTAGAAAATTATCCAAACCTTTTTGAAACCCTGCTAAGCTAACTGCATTTACATTTTCTGGCAATGAATTGCAGAGTCTAATTACTCACCGAATGAAGAAATAGTTCCTTTGATTCATTTTAAATTTACTACTTTGTAGCTTGTGTGCCCCTAGTCCTACTATTTTTGGAAAGAGAAAACAAGCGATTTGCATATACATGCTCCATTCCACTCTATTTTATAGACCTCTATCATATCTCCCCTCAGCCATCTCTTTTCAAAGCAGAAGAGCCTAGCTGCTTTAGCCTTTCCTCACAGGGAAGTCGTCCCATCTCCTTTATCATTTTCGTCACCCTTCTCTGTACCTTTTCAAATTCCACTATATCTTTGAGATGCGGCAACCAGAACTGCACAAAGTATTCTGCTTCGAAATTAAAGAAACACTGTCAGATTTTAAAGAGAGAATAGTGAGAAATCCTCTGTTCAAGGAACCTAAATGCCTGTTCTGAGCGGGCATTATTTTTTCAGTGGCAAGGGTTTTTGTGCACTGTTCCCTGAGCATTGGGAAGGAATAGGAAATGACCTCATGAACATCCGTTTGACTACAATAGGCATGCTATTTCCACAAATCTTTGGTGTACTTGCTCCCCATGCTAGAGCCTCTGAGTATTCTGTGCTCACTAATGCGTGCGCTAGTCCGTCGCTATGGGCCTCTAGTGCCCGCTTTTGCTTCTGAGCATCGGGGGCATAAGCTTTTCTTGGATTTGCTGGGTACTACTGTCATTGTGTGAAAATGATTCCTGGTCATCAAGACCTCAATGATCTGCTGAAAGGTGGAGTTAACACACCTACGGATAAGCAGTCAACATCTGCACACTAGAAAGCATTCAATAACCTTAAGAGTAAAGTTATGACCACACCCATGCTGAGGTTTGCCAGACTGAAGCCTGCGGGTTTAAAATACCTCAAACATGATGACGCAGCAGCCCCTTCATAAACTTTGAGAAAGAACAAGATGAAAAGCTAAGGAGAATATTGTGCTCTTGCCCCAATAACTCACTCAAGTTAATTCCCCCAGGAAAGAACAATGGACAGAGAAAAGAACTCTATCCTGATGATTCACTTGAGATATGGGAAAGGTTAATCTCCTTGAGATAAAACAATGAACAATGACTAGCAGAGCTCTGGACTGTTAATTCATTCAATGAAAACTGACGAGCCCTGTGTAGACTGAGACCAGGCTGCTCAGGGCACTGGAAGAACAATGCTGGATTCCTGAGTGTAACTGAAGAGGGATTCTGTAGGCCAATGCCAGCTCTCTCCAATTAAAGTATAAAGCTGGATATTCACCCCATGTAACTGCACGAAGAATGGACATGTGATAATATCATAAAATCAGATTTTTCATGATTCGTTGCAAGACAAAAAAATCCTGTGGTAATTATGTAGCACAGTTATATAAATCTGAGTGCTCTGCATATATACAGTGGTCTCCTAACATTTATGGCGTGTCTGGTTAATGTATTTGATTGCTTTTTTTCTGGGGGAGGGGTATAAGGGACAAAATCAATGCTAGAAGACAAATGTCAAATTTGAGAGAACCCCCCCCCTCATGTTTCTAACAACAAATCCTTATCATCCAACACATTCCAAAAACTTATTGACACTGGAGCCCAATCTGAAAATCCTAGGAGTAACAATTGATCATTAACTATCGTTTGACCCATAAGTATCCAAAGTGGTGTCCAATATCTTCAAATCACTGTGGAAATTAGAACCCTAACTCAATCACTAGTATTATCTAAATTTGATTATTGCAATGTCATCTATGCAGGTCTAAAAACCACAAACAGGAAACTAGAAACTGCCCAGGACACTACTACTACTACTGATCATTTCTATAGCGCTACTAGACATACGCAGGTACTTTCTCTGTCCCTAGGGGGCTCACAATCTAAGTTTTTGTACCTGAGGGTTAAGTGACTTGCCCAAGGTCACAAGGAGCTACAGTGGGAATTGAACCCAGGTTGCTAGGCTCAAAGCCCGCTGCACTAACCATCAGGCTACTCTTCCATGGCAACTCGGCCTTGTTTTGGAGCTCCCGATTACTCTAAAGCGACCCCACTACTATTAAAATTACACTGGCTTCCAATAAATCCACACATCACATTCAAATTGTGTATTCGTCTATCAAATAATCTATGGTCTATCGCCATCTTATATGCAGAACCTCGAATTGCCAGTGCGTAACGTTAAGAAATCCTCCAGAGGCTTCCTTGTCTTACTTCCCACACTGAAATAAAATTTAAAAATTCACACTGCTGGATTCTCCTATGAAATGCACTAAGAGATGGAATTCCCTGCCTAAGCAATTATGTCACACAACTGAATATTTCATATTTCGCAAATTGCTAAAACATACTTGGTAAGATCACTGACAGAAGCAACTACCGTATTTTTCGGACTATAAGACGCACTTTTTCCCCCCCAAATTTGGGAGGAAAATGGGGGGTGCGTCTTATAGTCCGAAGGAAGAGATTTCCCTCCCTCCCTCCGAGTTCCGGATCACCCTCCCTCCCTCCGAGTTCCAGATCGCCCTCCCCCCCCGGCCCTGTCACCACTCACGCAATCTTCCCTGGTGGTCTAGTGATGTCGGGGCAGGAAAGAGCCCCCTCTTTGCTGCCCAGCGCGCTGCTCTCCGTCCTCCTGTATGCTGCCTGACGGTCTCGGCGAGATTCAAAATGGCCGCCGAGACTTCAATTCTCTGCGGCCATTTTGAATCTCGCCGAGACCGTCAGGCAGCAATGCATACAGGAGGACGGAGAGCAGCGCGCTGGGCAGGAAAGAGGGGGCTCTTTCCTGCCTCGATGTCACTAGACCACCAGGGAAGATCGCGTGACGTGAGTAGGGAGAAGTGCTGACAGGGCCGGGGGGAGGGCGATCCCGAACTCGGAGGGAGGGATTCGGACAAGACGCACCGGAGCACCTAGGTTTTACAGGAGGGAAAAAGGAAAATTTTTTTTTTCCTATTTCCCTCCTCTAAAACCTAGGTGCGTCTTATGGTCCGGTGCATCTTATAGTCCGAAAAATACGGTAATCCAATACCTAATCTACAGGTTGTAATATTCATGACGTTGCACTCTATTCACATAATTTGACAGTGCATTTGATACTATATGTTCTACGAAACTAGGAGTGGTTATCAAATGTTTGGGATAATGTGGGATACAAATGTCATAAATAAACTAAAGGACAGAATAGAGGGGGAATGGGGAGGGAATGGGGACCTCAAAAGCTCTAATAGATTGTAAGCTCTTTGAGCAGGGCCTGTCTTTCTTCTATGTTTTTGCAGCGCTGCGTACGCCTTGTAGCGCTATAGAAATGCTAAATAGTAGTAGTAGTAGTAGTCTCTTGTAATCAGAGGTGATATTGTGATGTCATAATGCCTCAGGCCACCAATAAGAGCCAACCTCATCAGTGATGTCACAATGGCTTGATTGTCCTATACTTGGCTCACTTTTATTACATAGCTCTTTGAGCAGGGACTGTCTTCCTTCTATGTTTTTGCAGCGCTGCGTACGCCTTGTAGCGCTATAGAAATGCTAAATAGTAGTAGTAGTAGTAGTAGTCTCTTGTAACCAGAGCTAATATTGTGATGTCATAATGCCTCAGTCCACCAATAAGAGCCAACCTCATCAGTGATGTCACAATGGCTTGATTGTCCTATACTTGGCTCACTTTTATTACATAGCTCTTTGAGCAGGGACTGTCTTCCTTCTATGTTTTTGCAGCGCTGCGTACGCCTTGTAGCGCTATAGAAATGCTAAATAGTAGTAGTAGTAGTCTCTTGTAACCAGAGCTAATGTTGTGATGTCATAATGCCTCAGGCCACCAATAAGAGCCAACCTCATCAGTGATGTCACAATGGCTTGATTGTCCTATACTTGGCTCACTTTTATTACATAGCTCTTTGAGCAGGGACTGTCTTTCTTCTATGTTTGTGCAGCACTGCGTTCGCCTTGTAGTGCTATAGAAATGCTAAATAGTAGTAGTAGTAGTGTAGCATCAATATTTCCTTTGCAATCAGTTTGCTTACTTTTGTTTTTTTTGTCTATCAGATTGTAAGCTCTTTGAGCAGGGACTGTCTTTCTTCTATGTTTGTGCAGCGCTGCGTACGCCTTGTAGCGCTATAGAAATGCTTAAATAGTAGTAGTAGTAGTAGTAAGACAAGGTGACCTTTTTCTATCCCTTCATCCACCATCCTCGGCAAGTCTTCCTATCCCACCCCTACCCTTCTAAGTCCCCCCCCCCCCCACCCCCCCACCAGTGATCCCCTCACCTTCCTTATGCCAGCTCATGGCTTGGATTTTTGTCCAGTCCTAATCTTCAAGGTTTGCCAACAGATCAGGCTTTCAGGATCTCTCTAAAATATATGAAAGATTGCATGCGTACTATATCCATTGTATGCAAATCTCCTTCATATATTTATTGCATGTGTATCTCACATTTTCCCACCTATTTGCAGGCTCAATGTGGCTTACAGAGTTTGGTTATGACATAATCATTCCATGATCTCAGATACAATTAGTAATGTACAAAGATTAAGTAAGGGAAGCGAGAAGGAAGGTGTTAGGCAGGATAGAAGGTGGACTTTAATAACTTCATGCATATTTGTTACAGATATCCTGAAAGCTTGATCTGTTGGTGGCCCTCAAGGACTGGAGCTGAAAACCACGGCTTAGAGGATCACGGAACAGCAGAGGAACCATTTGCTTCAAAACATATTTGTGCCCCCAAGCAGAAGGGCAACAGGGGGAAGAGGGGTTGGTGGTTGGGAGGCGAGGATAGTGGAGGACAGACTTATACGGTCTGTGCCAGAGCAGGTGATGGGAGGCGGGACTGGTGGTCGGGAGGCGGGAAATACTGCTGGGCAGACTTGTACGGTCTGTGCCCTGAAAAAGGCAGGTACAAATCAAGGTAAGGTATACACATATGAGTTTATCTTGTTGGGCAGACTGGATGGACCATGCAGGTCTTTTTCTGCCGTCATCTACTATGTGTGTATGTGGGGGGGGGGGGGGGGGGGGGGGGGGGCAATAGCAGAAAAGTAGCCTCGATGTAGCTGCTGCCAAAATTTTATTGGTCCAAATACTTGATAAGCACCAATTAATTTATACAGAAGGGAGCTCACAGTCAATCTATTCAAGATGTGCTCTACTTCAATCTATAGTTCCATCAATATTTCTTTCAAACACGGTCCGCTGTATTCAGGAAACCTAGCGTTCTTAAAAGGATCTGTCAGATCAGCGCACCTTCCCCTAATAAGGCTAAATGAGCCTAGCATATATCAAAAGGGGTGTAACGCAATCCTCATCAATCCCACCAGTGCTCTACAAAGATGTGTAAAAAAAAGTTGAAAATATATAATTAAGGATTGATGAGGATTGCGTTACACCCCTTTTGATATATGCTAGGCTCATTTAGCCTTATTAGGGGAAGGTGCGCTGATCTGACAGATCCTTTTAAGAACGCTAGGTTTCCTGAATACAGCGGACCGTGTTTGAAAGAAATATATATATTTTTTTACATTTGTACCCCGCGCTTTCCCACTCATGGCAGGCTCAATGCGGCGGGCAATGGAGGGTTAAGTGACTTGCCCAGAGTCACAAGGAGCTGCCTGTGCCGGGAATCGAACTCAGTTCCTTGATGGAACTATAGATTGAAGTAGAGCACATCTTGAATAGAAAGTTTTATTGGTGGCATGCGGAGCTGGATTCTTGCAGCAGTTCTGCAGGGCCTGGCCCATTCTACGGCATCACTGGAGATCAGGGGTCCCAACTTTAACTGAAGATGTTATCACCGTAGGTTTTGTAGGGACAGCTTAATTTCTGGGGCAACAACCTGACACAGTTCTGCCACTTCTTTTCCGAAACCAGAGTCAAAAGCAATAGGAATTATACTGCCCAGAGTTTAATTTCTGGCCCAACAACATGGAACAGCATTGTAGCACATTTTCTAGGTCCCAAGAAGCTGATTAGAACCAGTGATGTAAACCACTTCTGGCTCTTTTGTGGAAGCAGAGCTGCCGAAAAAAGTGAAGCAATCCAAGAGAGGTGAAAAGCGAGGAGCCTGGAATGACTGAAATGTGGAATTGGAAGTGATAGGAAAAGGTGCAATTCAGTGGGGAGTGGACAGCGAGTGAGCAAATGTGGAAATAATGTGATGCTGCTGGCCTCAACTCCTTTCCCTTGCCCCTGAGATGGCAAAAGGGGTGGTGGTGGTAATGCTTCTAAATTCCATCTGTTCAAGCAGGCTGAGGAAAGCAAGAAGTTCAGCCAGTCTGCCCCATCCCAGTGCTCCTCCAGACCCAGCTCCCACCAGTGCTCTACAAAGATGTGTGTGAAGTATATCTGTGTATGTGAAAAACTCTATGGGGCTCATTTTCAAAGCACAGACTTACAAAAGTGCCGCAGGTTACCACGGAACCTTGTAATCGAAGTGTCTCAATGTATACTTTTGAATTTAAGTGCTGCATGAAAAGCTATCCTTAAACATAAAAAGGGACTATTTCTAAACCACAGGGGTATTCCAATTGCATAGATAATCAAAATGGTGACAAGTATTTACAAGGGATATGTTTTCAGTTTGTTTGGGCCAAATTTTGGGGGACTTTTTCCCCTGTTTACTTCACTTTTGTTTTAATGAAAAAAAAAAAAAAGTTATTAATGCATGTTAAGTTCATTAACTTAACACACAGTAAACCAATTTACTGTGCACCAACAAATACAATTCCTTAGTATTTACGAGGAAGGGCTAAGAATAGTTTGGCAGTAATTCTACTTTGAAGTAAACTTTTCAGGCCTTGGCTCTCTCTCTCTCATCTCCTTCCTATTTACTTACGATTGTATTGCGTGGTACTTTCCGAGGTATTAGACCCCCATCTGCGGTGCCATTGGGTCCGTCTTTCCGTCTCTTCCTACTATTCATTTTGGTTGAACTCTGGGCTTCCATCTCAATAGGGTCCCAGCTCTGTGCAAGGCAGTACAAATCCCAAATAAGACATCCTGGAAAACAAAAGAATGTTTCTCCTGAGACTGAAAACTGACTACTGTAAGCAGAAGGCACCTTATCAAGGGAGTGTAATCAAAGAACATTACATCTGCTTAATTTGAGCTCTTTTACAACAATGCTGGCTGAATAATAATAATTTCATTAACTCTGGAGTGAGGCTGTCAGCACAACAGAAAGCAGCATGGAATGACAAACACAGACTTCCTTCTGGACAGCAGCTGACATGAGGAAAGGCTAAAGCGGCTAGGGCTCTTCAGCTTGGAGAAAAGGCGGCTGAGGGGAGATACGATAAATGTCTATAAAATAATGACTGGAGTTGAACGGGTAGATGTGAAGCGTCTGTTTACGCTTTCCAAAAATACTAGGACTAGGGGGCATGCAATGAAGCTACAATGTAGTAAATTTAAAACGAATCGGAGAAAATGTTTCTTCACTCAACGTGTAATTAAACTCTGGAATTCGTTGCCAGAGAATGTGGTAAAGGCGGTTAGCTTAGCAGAGTTTAGAAAAGGTTTGGACGGCTTGATAAAGGAAAAGTCCATAGACCGTTATTGAATGGACTTGGGGAAAATCCACTATTTCTGGGATAAGCAGTATAAAATGTTTTGTACTTTTTGGGGATCTTGCCAGGTATATTGTGACCTGGATTGGCCACTGTTGGAAACAGGGTGCTGGGCTTGATGGACCTTTGGTCTTTCCCAGTATGGCAATACTTATGTACTTATGACATGGGGTAGCATATCAATCACATATCAAGATCAGGTCTGCACCTGAAAGCCTAGGGATAATTAGACAACCTGGATAGATGCCAAGAACAAAAGAGGGAAGAGGTGAAGCTGGGGTCCTTCTGACAATCAAAAGGAAAAGGCGGTCCCGAGAAACTGAGGAAAAAGCCACTGGCAAGTTCTACACATACAAGACAGAGTTCACCAGCCTACAGCATGTCCGGCCTGGTTAATAGTGAAGTTCACAAACAGGGAGGGAAATGACAAGCCTGTAATTTGCTGAAACCTTTGGAACTGTGTTTCTCCTTGTGCACAGCAGAATGCAGGCGTGTGAAAATTTGTCAGCGTTTGTCAGGGGCTTTGATGTTAGCTTCAGAACTTAGTACAAGAACAGTACTGGGCAGACTTCTACGGTCTGTGCCCCGAGAAAGGCAAGGACAAATCAAACTCGGGTATAAATATAAAGTATCACATACCATGTAAAATTAGTGTATCTTGTTGGGCAGACTGGATGGACCGTACAGGTCTTTATCTGCCGTCATTTACTAGGTTACTATATCAGTGCAATACATTTGTGTCATTTAATTTTCAAACACAAGGAATAAAAGGGTGTCTTTACTGACTCACGAACCTGACTAAAGCAATGTCTGTTTGGCTGGCATTAAAATGAGCTTTTTGCAGGCTATGCTTTTGCAATGTGCTGAAAGAATAAGAGATTAAAAGGATCAGAGTGCTAAATGTGGGAGGTGGTCACCTCTGGCAGTGTTATCTTTGGAATGAGGAATGACAAAGCTTACTGGTTAAGCATGCGTCAGCCACAGAAAGCGATTATCTGCATCAAAATCACTCTGGTGACTTTCTTGCAGCCTATTATCTCAGAACCTGTTCCCAGAGGATGTGGTAACACTGGTTAGTGTATCTAGGTTTAAAATAAAGGTTTGGACAAGTTCCTGGAAGAAAGTCCATAGTCTGCTATTGAGATAAACATGGGGGAAGTCACTGCCTGCCCTGGGATTGGTAGCATGAATCTTGCTACTATTTGGGATTCTGCCAGGTACTTGTGACCTGGATTGGCCACTGTTGGGAACAGGAAGGGTTACCATTTGTCCGGATTTCCCCGGGCATGTCCTCTTTTTGAGGGCATGTCCGGGGTGTCCGGCGGATTTTGTCTGCATGCACGTTTGTCCGGATTTCTGGAGAAATGTGGGCGCGTGTGTATGGGCGATCGGCGCCGTGGGTATGGTCTCCCCTCCCCTTCCTTACCATGTTCCCTGGTGGTCTAGTGACGTCTTCGGGGCAGGAATGAGCCCCCTCTTTCCTGCCCGGAGAGCTGCCTCCCTTGTCCATCATCCTTCTCGGTCTCGGCTGGGGATTCAAAATGGCCGCCGAGAGTTGAAGTCTTGCGAGGCCGCTTCAACTCTCGGCGGCCATTTTGAATCCCCAGCCGAGACCAAGGAGGATGCAGGCAGCGCTCCGGGCAGGAAAGAGGGGGCTCTTTCCTGCCCCGAAGACGTCACTAGACCACCAGGGTTAGATAGTGAGGGGGGGGGGGGGGGGGGGGTTGTGACGGGGGAGGGGAATAGGGGGCGGAATGAGGATACAAAAGGGGCGTGGCAGGGGGGCGTGACATGTGTCCTCTTTTTCAGAGGACACAAAATGGTAACCCTAGGAACAGGATACTGGGCTAGATGAATCAGTGGTCTGGCCCAGTATGGCTACACTTACGTTCTTATATCTTCCTTCATAGGAATCCTGTTCAGACGGAATGGATCCTCAGGAGCTTAGCCGAGATTGGGTGGCAGAGCCGGTGGGGGGTGGCGGGGATAGTGCTGCGCAGACTTATACGGTCTGTGCCAGAGCCGGTGGTGGGAGGCGGGACTGGTGGTTGGGAGGCGGGGATAGTGCTGGGCAGACTTATACGGTCTGTGCCAGAGCCGGTGGTGGGAGGCGGGGCTGGTGGTTGGGAGGCGGGGATAGTGCTGGGCTGCTCTTAGTGTTTTGTATACCAGTGTCCTAATTACAATATTCTGCTTCATTACAAAATGTTCCGAATTATAAACTACCTAAACACTCTTCTTGGATCCTATGTGGCACAGAATTCAAAACTAAACTCAATAGGACTTGAAAGCATGCCAAGAGTAAGGGAATTAAATACCCATTGCTGTTTGGCTTTATATTTTGGAGCTTCCTTATATATATCGTAGAAGAACACTGCAAGGCAGACCGTCCTCATGATCCACGTCCGTGACACACTAACGCACATAAAGCACTAATACAACACAGGCAGCTGAAGAGCTATCTTCATCAGAGGCCTGCACAGGCATGACACCGATGCATGTGAAAGCAGCACAGAGAACAGAAGAGCATATATTCACCAGAGCCCTGCACAGGCAAGGCACTAATGCACGTGAAAGCAGCAGAGAGAGTTGAAGAGCAGAGCTTCACCAGAGCCCTGTGCAGGCATGACACTGATGCATGTAAAGCATGAAAACAGCACAGAGCTGAAGAGTGGTTCTTTAAACACCTCATGCGGATGCCACAGTCTTACAGATAAAGGAGAGGGTACCAATTTCCAAAGATCAGACCTTCAAAGACCCACAGTACGATGCACTTTTTCACCAAACTGTGTCAAAATATAACAAGTTAAACATGGGACAAATCAAAGATGACTACAAAAGTGGACTGGAGGAGTGGTCTAGTGGTTAGAGCACCAGTCTTGATATCCAGAGGTGGCCGGTTCAAATCCCACTGCTGCTCCTTGTGAGCAAATCACTTAACCTTCCTTTGCCACAGGTACAAAATTAAATTGTGAGCTGTCCAGGAACAGGGAAATACCCAGTGTGCCTGAATGTAACTCACCTTGAGCTACTACTGAAAAGGGTGTGAGCAAAATCCAAATTCATAATAAAAAAACAACTCCCTCTATAATTAGTGACTTCACAAACTCCTCCCTTGACACCATTCCTAGTTAAGAAAGCCAGCCAGAAAAATCACACCCTTCAGCACAGTCACAGAGTAAAACAGCGGTCTGAAGAGTAAGTAAAATGAACTCTTCTGCTGAATAGCAGGCATTTCTGCTAAAGTTCATGCCAAATCATGTCACTGGCACGTATTAGAACACCAGATATAGCTAAATGGAAAATTACACACAACTTCCCTTCGTTGTTCCAACGATGAAATGACTGCAGACAGAGATGCACTGCTATTCATCTGTTGCACTTTAAAGAGACAAAAGTAGGTTCAGGCAACAGCTAAACCGTCCACAGGAAACATATTTAAGGGCAACTTTCCTCACACCTCTCAACTTCCTGTATAAATGTACCCAGCCATTGAGCCAATATCTGCTGATCCAACGATCACCATGCTTCTTACAGACCATACAATCTAAAATCCTTGGTGTTTTACAGTAAAAACATACATAATTCAGGAACATGACACAATTAGCTATTTAAAAACAAAAAAAAAAAAACCTAGCATAAAAATACAATATTAGTACAAACATCATTTTTTTTTACTACAGTTTAAATCACAGTCCAGCAAGAAAAACACCTGTCTTTTAGGTATCTGTAGGCATTAACAGTATTTACAAGCAATTTACGTCTAACCGTTCAACTCCGCTCATTATTTTATAGACCTCTATCATATCTCCCCCTCAGCTGTCTCTTCCCCAAGCTGAACAGCCCTAGAGGCATATTTTCAAAGCACTTTGGGAGGCTAAGTTCCATAGGTTTCTATGGAACTTTGGGAGGCTAAGTGCTTTGAAAATATGCCTCCTAGTCACTTTATCCATTCCTCATACAGAAGTCATCCCATCCCCTTTATCATTTTTGTCACCCTTCTCTGTACCTTTTCCAATGTCACTCTATCTTTTTTGAGATGCGGTGACCAGAATTGCACACAGTATTCATGCTGCAATCAAACTATGGAGTGATACAAAGGCATTACAACATCCTCATTTTTGTTTTCCATTCCTTTCCTAATACCACCTAACATTCTATTTGCTTTCTTCACCACCGCTGCACATTGAGCAGAGGGTTTCAACGTATCATTTGTGATGACACATAGATCCCTTTCCTGGTCGGTGACTCCTAATGTGGAACCTTGCATCACGTAGCTATAGTTCGGATTCCTCTTTCCCACATGCACTTTGCTCCAATTTCTGAAAAGGTCTAAATGAAAGTGCTAAAAATAATTACATGAGGGTCAAAGGCTAGTTAACCAGATTTCAAATGCAAAATATACAATTAGTAAGTTTTGAAGTAGCCGAGCAAAGGTCAAGGAAAATTGCAGGACAAATAGAAATGATATTACAGTCTATATTAAATCACTATTCTGAACATTTCACATGTCAAAGGATTGCCTCCAAAAATATCCTACGGAGTCGAACAGGGATCTCCCCTCTCCTGTTCAATGTCATTCCTTGCTTCAATACACCTGGTCTTAATGAATTACCATTATCCTACATGGATGAAATCCTGCTTCTCTTACCAGTGACAGCATCAAACAAAGATACAACTCAGTCTGTAGCGAATGGAATGACTGTTGTTAGTGCCTGGACTCTGACCAATAAACTGAAAGTGCAAAAAACCAAGGTCCTGTGGTTCCAAAATCAGGGAATTGAGGTCCCATCAGCAATATCTTTGTCCAGTGGTCAAAGCTTTACAGTCAAGTCCGCAACCAGAGTACTAGGGGTCTTGTTTGATTCTTCACTCACCTTCTCTTCCCATAATAACCATGCTTAAGTTCTTTGAGTACAATTGGATGTATGCCATCCGGTCCAGGTGATTTACTACTCTTTAATTTGTCAATTTGTCTCAATACATCTTCCAGGTACAGCCAAAATTTCTTTCAGTTCCTTAACTCATCTTAAACTGCACTGGCTTCCCATAACAGAAAGATTCAGGTTCAAAGCTGATTATTTAGTTTTTTCAAATCTTACAGAGTTTCACCTCTGAACTGACTAGGACCGCTTTGCTACATTTGGTCCAGTCTAACAGACTGAAAAAACAAGTGATGCTAGCATCACCATTTCAAAAGACAATTCGAAATATGTTTTCAGCTCTCTATTCTCTGTACTTGGAATTAAAATATGGAACTCTCTACCTATTGCCATCAGAACAGAAAACAGCTACAAGAGGCTAAAAACCTCTCTTCTCCCAAAGACTGCTTCATAGCAATCTGACACTGGGATTGACCCTGGAGAAGCTGCCCATGGCCAGGCTGGGCCTAGGAAGAGAAAATGCAAAGAAGCTGAGTGCAGGCCCCCACGTTGCAAAATGCCTCCCACTGTCATATTAATGTAATCTACTGTAACAGACAAAAATGTAGAACTGGAAAGTAGTCTCTCTCCTCAGGCAGAGGTGAAAAAGCACAGCAGCCTAGCAACTAGCTAGCAACAGGTCTGTTCAGATGTGAAAGCCTTAAACATCTCAAACATTGCAGAGGGTTGGGAAAACTGCCTGTGCAACTCTGGAACATCTTGTTCACTGACTAGTAAATTAAAGACACTGCCAACCAAGCGGAATGTTCCACCGACAGCTTCATTTAAAGCTACGAACGAAAGATAGGGAGTGGAGGAGTGGCCTAGTGGTTAGGGTGGTGGACTTTGGTCCTGGGGAACTGAGTTCGATTCCCACTTCAGGCACAGGCAGCTCCTTGTGACTCTGGGCAAGTCACTTAACCCTCCATTGCCCCATGTAAGCCGCATTGAGCCTGCCATGAGTGGGAAAGCGCAGGGTACAAATGGAACAAAAATAAAATAGATACTATTGGAGATTCTACATGGAATGTTGCTACTATTGGAGATTCTACATGGAATGTTGCTATTCCACTAGCAACATTCCATGTAGAAGGCTGCGCAGGCTTCTGTTTCTGTGAGTCTGACGTACGTGCAGGACGTCAGACTCACAGAAGCAGAAGCCTGCGCGGCCACATTGGTGATCTGCAAGGGCCGACTTCTACATGGAATGTTTCTAGTGGAATAGCAACATTCCATGTAGAATCTCAAATAGTAGCAACAGTGGAGGAGTGGCCTAGTGGTTAGGGTGGACTTTGGTCCTGGGGAACTGGGTTCGATTCCCACTGCAGGCACAGGCAGCTCCTTGTGACTCTGGGCAAGTCACTTAACCCTCCATTGCCCCATGTAAGCCGCATTGAGCCTGCCATGAGTGGGAAAGCGCAGGGTACAAATGGAACAAAAATAAAATAGATACTATTGGAGATTCTACATGGAATGTTGCTACTATTGTAGATTCTACATGGAATGTTGCTATTCCACTAGCAACATTCCATGTAGAAGGCTGCGCAGGCTTCTGTTTCTGTGAGTCTGACGTACGTGCAGGACGTCAGACTCACAGAAGCAGAAGCCTGCGCGGCCACATTGGTGATCTGCAAGGGCCGACTTCTACATGGAATGTTTCTAGTGGAATAGCAACATTCCATGTAGAATCTCAAATAGTAGCAACAGTGGAGGAGTGGCCTAGTGGTTAGGGTGGACTTTGGTCCTGGGGAACTGGGTTCGATTCCCACTGCAGGCACAGGCAGCTCCTTGTGACTCTGGGCAAGTCACTTAACCCTCCATTGCCCCATGTAAGCCGCATTGAGCCTGCCATGAGTGGGAAAGCGCGGGGTACAAATAAAACAAAACAATTACTGAACATGAGAATTCCTATACCCATGTCAAGATTCATTATCTTTTGATGAAGAATAAGTTCTTTAATAAGCGAGAGAAAAGCAACTGGAATACCTTCCTTCTCCAACAGAAATTTCAGATGTTACTGAAGCAAAGAGTAAGATGTGATTGGGCGCCTTCCCCGTCTGTACTGCACATGCTGCCACTTTTGTTTCCATTTCATTCTTGATGTTGGATTTCTAAGACTACTGGTCCTGCGAATGACATTTTCTCTCTTCTTGCTGCATTACATATTCCTTCAATTGCTATACTGTTCTTAAACAATCAGAGCAAATATACAGCAAGTAAAAAGAAAATGAGTTAAAAATCTGAAAAAGGGTAAAAATGGAACTTATAACAAATGAAGAGGTTATTCTACTAAAGCGTAATGTGCACCCTATTTTATGTTTACAGGCCGCACTAAGATATCAAAAATCAGAAGAGTCTGAAATGAAAAACCATCAACTAGATTTAACCAAGAATGGATCCTAAGGAGCTTAGCCGAGATTGGGTGGCGGGAGGCGGGGATAGTGCTGGGCAGACTTATACGGTCTGTGCCAGAGCCGGTGGTGGGAGGCGGGGATAGTGCTGGGCAGACTTATACGGTCTGTGCCAGAGCCGGTGGTGGGAGGAGGGGCTGGTGGTTGGGAGGCGGGGATAGTGCTGGGCAGACTTATACGGTCTGTGCCAGAGCCGGTGGTGGGAGGCAGGGCTGGTGGTTGGGAGGCGGGGATAGTGCTGGGCAGACTTACACGGTCTGTGCCCTGAAAAGGACAGGTAGAAATTAAGGTAAGGTATACACAAAAAGTAGCACATATGAGTTTATCTTGTAGGGCAGACTGGATGGACCATGCAGGTCTTTTTCTGCCGTCATTTACTATGTTATGTTACCTCCAACCCAAAATATTCAGAAATATCAGCCCTTTACTTTGTAGAATCAATTCTCTAAAGTAATGAACAGAAGAGGCAAGGGTGAACAGAAGTTTTATAATGGTACAGAATTACATATTTCACAGCAGGATATTTAATGTGCTAGAGGCCTGGGAAGCATTCGGCTAGCATACCTCTTCAGCTTGTAAAGAAGCTAAGCCCATGATTTACATAAAGGAAACATGTTTGTGTAACACTTTAAGGAACGGCGGATCTCTACACTGAACTCTTCTACGTATGTAGGGTGTGTCTTTCTGCTACTCCACAGAGCCAGTTATACTGATCCCTTGAAAACAGACAGCTCATTTTTTGCCCCACTTTCATAGGAAGACCCAACACTTGCCATCTTTGATTTTGTGTGAACCATTTGTTTTACACGTGTGTCATTCTCATGTGGGTTTTCCCTGTATCTTAATGTAAACACAGACAATACCTTATAAACTGTAATACTTCTGTGAAAAGTCGGCAGAATTTTTAATTTCTGTGCAAAATTTGGCAGGGAAGATGTCAGTATTAGCTGCACAAGCTAGAAGGAAAAAGAAATGTGGCTATGTCAGTACACATTGATTCAAAGAGCAAAACAAACAGCTACATGGAGTTGGAAGAAAGAGGGAGAGATGCTAGGCTGGGGTGGTTATGTCATCCTGCAAAAGAACCAAAAAGGAAGAAAGATTCAACTAGGTCCCACTGCACTACAGAGCTAAAGGCAGATGGGTCTGGCTGGAAAAGGTATAAAGAGCTACCATCATTTTTCAGTGCTGGCCAAGGAGTGGGAAATGTACTTCAAACAGAAACCAAGGCACAGTGAATATGAAATTCAAACTTTAATTGATGGCATTAGATGATGACTTAACACGGTACCAAGATTTGGCACAGATGTGCCTGTCTCAGGAGTCTCTTAAAAGTACTGTGAAAATGACAGTCACAAATAAATGTATCTTCTGTTGTAAAAATAGCAGTCGAAAATGAGCCTATCTTCAAAGACTCAATTGCTGATAGAGGTCTTGAAAAAAGGCCGTTCATGAAGAGTAGATGGTCTGAAACATCAGCACTACTGGTGAATACCAGTTAACTTCACATGCTGTTAATCTGCACTCACAGATAGCGGTGGTCTTTGAAACTATCTACTCTTCATGAACAGTCTTTTTCAAGACCTCTATCAGCTATTGAGTCTTTGAAGACAGCAATCAAAAACGCGCCTATTTTTACGCATTTGTGACTGTCATTTTCACAAAACTTTGAAGCTATTCCTGAGACAGTCAGATCTGTGCCCCAAACCATGTGAAGTCATCATCAAACTTTGAATTTCATATTCTGTGTCCCCTTGTTTTCTGTTTGAAGTGCCTGGATCCGTTCCCCACTCCTCGCTTTCCTGTGGGCTTCTGGAGTTCTTTCCACACATCTGTGGTTTGTTTCCAGTGAGGCTAAGCCAGGGATCCTCCATGAGGAGGAGGAGGATCAATGAGAGAGTAAGCTGCTGGGTAGCAGGGAGAGAAAGCAAGCTTAAAAAGATCTGTGGAAGGAAGGAAGAAGAGAAAGCCACAGGGGAATTGGTGGTGGTGGTGGTGGGGGGGGAGAAGAGACAGAACCACAGGGACATTATGAGTTTGTGGGGTGGGGGAGAGAGTGAACTTGGAGTAAAGAGTTTGGGGCCTTTTCAAATATCCCTGAGAATTTCACAGAAGTAGTTTTGCTTCTCTTAACACCTAAGTAGTTCCCGACCCGATGCGGCCTAAGGTTCACGGAGCCCCCACCCCACCCCCAGTGACCAGTCCAGGTTCCGCAGCGCCACCCCCCCCTCTCCACTTCCCCAGTCTTACCAATTTGCTGAGGTCACGGCGGCAGCCAGCGAGCAACTACTACGATTCTAACAAGACAACCCCCTCCCTCCTCCCCACCCAGAGACTTCCTTCTAGCACCCGCGTTCCGCCCCACCGGAAGCAGGAAGTGGCGTCAGAAGGGGCGGGACGCGAGAGAGGAGGACGACTTAGCCACCGCACGTGACGAAAGACTCCGGAAGACAGGTGGCCAATCCGAACTCCACGAGGCTTCGACCCAGTGACGCCAGGATGACGTCATTTTGGGCGCCGGAAGTAGGGCGGCGGCGGCGCGTCTGTCTAGGCTGTGGCTGCCATGGAAACCGTCCGGTCCTGCTGAGCTGAGCTGATGTCCAATTACACCCCTTCTGCTTCTCCTCCTGTAATAGCAAAGCGGGACTATGGGGGAAGCGCACGCGGAGGTTACCGAGAACTCCTACACCATCAGACCCAACTTCCACCATAAGTGAGTCCACTGATTTGAGTGGGGTGCAGTGCGTTTTTTCTAGCAAAAAAGGTGCCGGTACTCAAATGCCACCCTTCAGGGGTGGGGTGATCACTGAGGGACCCCACCCCACAATAGCCAGGCCCCCTGCAACCAGTCACAGAATCTATGACAAAGTAGAATTTTTGATGCTGCTTTTAACTCCTAACCTTTGTTCACTTGTTCAGAACCCTTATTTTATCATCCTCACTTTAATATTCCTTTATCTCTTGTTTGTCCTGTTTGTCTGGCCTAATTAGATTGTAAGCTCTGTCGAGCAGGGACTGTCTCTTCATGTTCAATGTACAGCGCTGCGTACATCTAGTAGCGCTAGAGAAATGATAAGTAGTAGTAGTAGTAGTCTTTGGGATTCCGGAATCTTGCTACTCTGGGATTCTAGAATGTTGCTACTCTTTGTGATTCTAGAATTGTTCTATTTTTTTTGTCTTTATCCCTTATTTGTCCTGTTTGTCTGACCTAATTAGATTGTAAGCTCTGTTGAGCAGGGACTGCTGTCTCTTCATGTTCAAGTGTACAGCACTGTGTACGTCTAGTAGCGCTATAGAAATGATAAGTACTAGTAGTAGTCTTTGGGATTCTAGAATCTTGCTACTCTTTGGGATTCTGCAGAGAATCTTGCTATTCTCTGGGATTCTAGAATCTTTCTACTCTTTGGGATTCCGGAATCTTGCTACTCTTTGTCCTTATCCCTTATTTGTCCTGTTTGTCTGTCCTGATTAGATTGTAAGCTCTGTCGAGCAGGGACTGTCTCTTCATGTTCAATGTACAGCGCTGCGTACGTCTAGTAGCGCTATAGAAATGATTAGTAGTAGTAGTAGAATTGGTGTGTAGAACCTGAGCTCTTTCATTAAAACTTGGGGGTCGAGGGTCGATTTTAGCAGACAATGGAAAAGGTGCCGGTACTGAAATGTGAGGCCACCCTTCAGGGGTGGGGTGATCACTGATGGATCCACCCCACAATAGCCAGGCCCCCTGCAACCAGTCATAGAATCTATGAAAAGGCAGAATTGGTGTGTAGAGCCTGAGCCCTTTCGTTATAACATGGGGAACACTGGGTCAATTTTAGCAGATAATGGAAAGGGTGCCGGTACTCAGTACCCCCTCAAAAAAGCCCTGGGGTGTAAAAAGGGGACGGACCCACTGATCTGGGTAAATGCAGATGGAGACTGAGAACAAACTGAACTACAAGTATTATTATTATTAGCATTTGTATAGCACTACCAGACGCACGCAGCGCTGAACCCCTGACACAGACAGACAGTCCCTGCTCAATAGAGCTTACAATCTAAAAATACAGACAGACAAGTCAATTAAGGGCGAGGGAAGTAATGGGTGAGAAGGGAGGAAGGGACAAGGGGAGGGCAACTGTGGCTAGGAGCCAAAAGCAGTGGTGAAAAGGTCGGGTTTCAGCATAGATTTGAACACAGGTAGAGATGGAGCTAGATGTACAGGCTCAGGAAGTCTATTCCAGGCATAAGGTGCCACGAGGGAAAAGGAACGAAGTCTGGAGTTAGCAGTACAGGAGAAGGGGGACAACAAGTAACCCTATAAGTGGGCTGTGCAGTCCTCAGAAAGCCAGTCTGTTCTCAGTCTCAGCTGATGGTAGCAATGGTAAGCCTGTGCTGTCCGATGAGTTGGGGGCCCTGGGTTTTAGTTACTGTGTAGTACTGCCTGGGCTGGTGTTTTGATTTGTTTCTAAAAGGAAAACTCTCTCTCTCTCTCCAAAAAAACAAACAAAAAAAACCTACAAACAATATTTGTTGTTTATTTCCCACCTCTCTGACTGCTGGATTGGGGCTGAGGTCCGCAGGGGTCTCTCTGGCCCTGGGGGTGTCAGACCTCGGTGGCCAGGTTCCTCTTCCCTTTCCCCACTCATCCCCTTCTGAAGGTGTTTTACTTTGGTGTGCTTTGGCTGTCTGGCTCTGCCTTCAGGCAGACTGGCAGCCTTGAGTATTGTGGAGTCTCAACCGTCTCTCTGGGCACTGTTTGAAAAAAAAAAAAGTGGGAACTGAAGAGAGAGAGATGCACTGAAACCCCCCCCCGAGGTTATTTCTCTGCGGCAATGATTTCCATATCATTTATGAATATGTTAAATAGCACCGGGCCTGGTACAGATCCCTGTGGCACTCCACTGTTCACCCTCCTCCGTTGAGAGGAATGACCATTTAACCCTACCCTCTGTTTTCTGTCCAATAACCAATTCCTAATCTACACCAGAACCTTGCCTCTTATCCCATGACTCTTTAATTTTCTCAGGAGTCTCTCATGAGGAACTTTATCAAAAGCTTTCTGAAAGTCTAGATACACTACATCAACTAGCTCACCTTTATCCACACGTTTATTCACGCCTTCAAAGAAATGAAGCAAATTGGTGAGGCAAGACTTCCTTTGGCTTAACCTATGCTAACTCTGTTCCATTAAACCATGTTTGTGTACGTGTTCCTTAATTTTATTCTTTTTAATAGTTTCCACTCTTTTGCCCGGCACCGATGTCAGGTTTACTGGTCTGTAATTTCCCTGATCACCCCTGCAACCCTTTTTAAAAATTGGCGTCACATTGGCCACCCTCCAATCTTCAGGTACTACAGATGATTTTAACGGCAGGTTACATATTACTAACAACAGATCAGCAATTTCATGCTTGAGTTCTTTGAGTACCCTTCAGTGTATTCCATCTGGTCCCGGTGATTTGCTACTCTTTAATTTGGCTCAGTACATCTTCCAGAGTCACTGAGATTTCTTTCAGTTCCTCCACATCATCATCCTTGAAAACCATTTCCGGTTCAGGCAGATCTCTTAACATCTTTTTCCGTAAAGACAGAAGCAAAGAATTCATTCAGTTTCTCCGCTATGTCCTTGTCTTCCCCGAGTTCCCCTTTTGCTCCTTGATGATCTAATGGTCCCAAGGATTTCCTCGCAGGCTTTCTGCTTTTGATGTACCTGAAAAAGTTGTTACTGTGAGTTTTAGCCTTTGCAGCAAGTTTCTCTTCATATTCTCTTGTAGCCTTCTTTATCAGTCCTTTGCATCTAGCTTGACAGTGCTTATGTTGCTTCTTATTTTCTTCATTTGGGTCCTTTTTCTATTCTTTGAAGGACAATCTTTTGGCTGTAGTGGCCTCTTGTACTTCACCTTTAAACCATGCTGACTGTTCTAATTGCCTCCTGCTCATGTTTCATCTATTCTTACTGTACACCGCCTTGAGTAAATTCCTTCAAAAAAGGCGGTAAAGAAATCCGAATCAAACATATAAATGGCAAGAGGCGTACTCACTCGCAAATGCGCAGTAGAGACCCTCTCTGTCCCGCTCCCGCGTCAATACATGATGACGGGGGCGTGACAGAGAGGAAACCTGCACACCTGCGAGTGAGGGAACCGCTGTCGCCACCGCTCCCCCCCCAGGGTTGCCGCTACCGCTCCCCCCACCCACCCAGAGTCACCGCCGCCGCCACCCACCCTCCACCCGGCCCGGGTACCTGGCTTCACTATTCAAACCGCTGGAACGCAGCACACAGCTCATCTGAGCTGCAGTTGGCCTTCCTTACCTGCTTGTGTCCCGCCCTCGCCGACGTTACGTCACACGAGGGCGGAACATACGCAGAGAAGAAGGAAGGCCGACGGCATTTCAGATGAGCTGTGTGCTGCGTTCCGGCGGTTTGAATAGTGAAGCCAGGTACCCGGCCCGGGGGGGTGGCGGCGACCTATCCGGGGGGGGGGGGGGGGGGGTGGCGGCGGCGACCTATCTGGGAGGGAGGGTGGCGGCGGCGGCGACCTATCCGGGGGGGGGCTTTACAACCCCCCTTCCTTTACTAGCCCATTTTTACGGGCCAACGGCTAGTAAATAAATAAAAGGTCAGACTACACTGATGAGGCAGGAGAGACTCTCATCTACACTCGTTCATGGCACCATGTTGGTTCCTCAGCTACTAAAATGGTGCTATATTCATCACTTAACCAGCTATGAGTTACCGCTTAGACAGGACTGACCTTTATGTGGTCCTATTTATGTGGTTACCTTCTCCGTTTAAATGCTGAATATTGGCACTTAACTGGCCAAGCGCTGACTCCACCCCCAGAAAATCACCCAACATTGTCAATGGCACTAGCCTGTTAGATGCAGCTGGCCAGGAGCTGTTTCTGGCAGGTTAAATCGCTTTGAATATCAACCCCCAGACTATTTCCCCCAAGATTATGACCTGAATTTACAAATTGTGGGTCTTTCTACTGTTCCAAATAAATCTTGAATAGAAATAGTTCTTGAATATATAAGTTAATGGATGAGGGACATTTGTATGCTAGAAATCCTTACCGTCCAGGAACTTGGTTGAAGAGTTAGCAGGGCATCTGCCGGAGGCCAGTTGTATTTTTTTTTTTACTGAAGATCCAAATTGAAGAGAACTTTTCCAACTCACTCAGTCCATCAGCAGCAGTTCTAAGGGCATAAGTACAGGAACTCATCCTGATAATTTTGGCACAGTCGCCGCTTATACATATGTTCAGTGGTACTACTTAAGTGGATATTGCCTCTGCGAGTGCTCGAATTTACGTGGCTGAAAGTCAGTTCCAATCACGTTATTAAACAATTGAAGATTTAGGGGCCCTTTTACTAAGCTGCAGAAGGCAGTAGGGCATGCATCTCACAGGACACGCTGAGGTGTCCCACGATAGTATGCCAATCAGTGTACGCTAATCCTGTGCTAAAAAATAGTTTTTATTTTTTGGTGCAGGAAGTGTGTCTGTGGTTGGAGAGTAGGCGTGCGCTGCACTAATTGGGTAGCGCAGGTACATTGCCGCATGCTGCCTGAATAGTGCGGGATTAACGCGGGAGGGAGCCTTTACCACCTAGTACATAGGTGGCAGTAAGGGCTTCCGTGGTAATGATCACATGGAAGACCTGAATATGTCTACCCTAGAGGAGAGGAGGGACGGGGGAGATATGATACAGATGTTTAAATACTTGAAAGGTATTAATATATATACAAATATTTTCCAGAGAAAGGAAAGTGATAAAACTAGAGGACATGAATTGAGGTTGCTGGGTAATAGACTTAGGAGTAATGTCAGAAAATTCTTTTTCACGGAGAGGGTGGTGAATGCCTGGAATGAAGGCGTGGGAAGAACACAGAGGATCTCTGATTAGAAAATTATAGAAAAAAACAAAACATAAAGGGTTGCATATGTGTTTGCAGGTTAAGTGGTGCTTAGATGGCGACTCTGGCTGCATCAACTAAGGCCAGTGTTGGGCTGCCTTATATGGTCTGAGTCTCGCATATGGAGATCTGGTTTAGAGTTTCGATGGACATTCCAGTTGTTTGGAACGTGAGGACAGTCTAATACTCAAGAAAACTGAAAAACAGCCAAACACAATCCAAAGGGTTGTGTGGAATGAATGTAAAGAAATGAGGAAAGTGGGAAATACCCTCAGAAACCAAGGCTCCTGCCAGGGTCTAATCAACAAGACACTGTTGTCTATAGAAGACTTTGTGCCCGTGATCAAATTTCTTTCATGGGGTAAATATTCCCTACTTCACTCATTCAAAAATGCCCATATAGGAGCATCATGCAAAATTGCCCATAATAGAGTACAGATTTTTCATACAAAAATGCCCATAATAGAGCACAAATATTAAAGATAACTGAGTAACAAAAACTGATCAAGCTACAGCATAGCATGCATCAACTTAGCTTAATAAATGCTGGCTTGGCAACCCCACAGTTCAACTGTATTCGTTTCACCCATAACAGGGCTTCATCAGGAACCACTCAGTTGGATCATACTGACAGGGGTATCGGTCTCAAGCTGACTAAACTTCTCTTACAACCTTCGTTGAGACCGATACCCCTGTCAGTATGATCCAACTGAGTGGTTCCTGATGAAGCCCTGTTATGGGTGAAACGAATACAGTTGAACTGTGGGGTTGCCAAGCCAGCATTTATTAAGCTAAGTTGATGCATGCTTTGCATAAGGATAGCGATGGGCTGACCTCTATGGTCTATGTCCCAGAAACACCAAAGAAAGACCATGGTCAAGTATATAATATCATCATGTTCATTGTTAATTTAAATCTTGAATTGATAATGAATGTGACTGTTGGGCAGACTGGATGGACCGTTCAGGTCTTACTACGTTACTGTGTTAATAGGGAAATTAGCAAGTGGCCATTACAGAAAAATATACAATTGCAGCCATTTTACTGCCGAGCCAAAAGTGGCCACAGTGTGCGTTAAATTCACGCACTACAAAACAGCGCCGGACACTTTTTTTTTTCTTTTTTAATCATTTCAAAGAGGTGCTTTATTGAAACCTTGAAAACAACCAGCATAAATATGAACAAAAACAAACGGTTCATATCAAACCTACATATTATCTCTCTATATAACTAAACAACAACCTTGACTTTTGCACCTCAAATTTATAAAGTTTTTAGAGCCGGCCACTTTGGGTGTGGCTTAGTAAAAGGGCCCCTAAAAAAAATAGGTTTTTGCTCACAGCTTCTTGTGCCTAGCGATTGCTGCACTTTTGGAAGAAGGAAGGGGATTTAGAGGAGTAAAATTCAAGGTGGACCTTGGATTCTTCTCCCTCTGGTGTCTGCACAAACGGCAGGAAAAGTACACAGGTGCTGTAGAAGTGTGTATTTTACACTAGCTCTTCTCAAAATGAACTGCTACTTCTACGACTACCACCCCATATGCGGTGCTGTACTCAGACACGTAAAAGTAACTAACTTGTTAGTCTCACACACACAGGGAGTGACACGGGCTTCACATACTGCAGCAGGACACGTTTATCCACTCCTACCCTAGCTGAGATAATATTTAACCATCTCTCTCACCTCATGGGCACCTTTCTTTAAATTAGTCACGTTATCTATATGTTCCATCTTTGCTTATACCCTTCACTATCAATTAAAATATTCTATTATGTATTGTGTTGACATTCCTTTGTATTGTTATTTGAATATTTTTACTGCTGTAATTTTCTATTTCTCATGTTTGATTTATTCTTACTGTACACCGCCTTGAATGAATTCCTTCAAAAAAGCGGTAAATAAATCCTAATAAATAAAGAGAGAGTCCCTACTTAGCAGAACTTAGAACCTATTCAAGACAGACAAACAGGACAAATAAGGGACTGTGGGAATGGTTAAAACAGAGATGGGTACTGAACGGGTGAATAGGGGTCAAGAGTTAAAAGCAGCCTCAAAAAGGTGGTCTTTTAACCTAGACTTGAATAGGGCTGGACTCAAGAAGTCTATTCCAGGCGTATTGGTGCAGCAAGATAGAAGGAACGGAGTCTGGAGTTGGCAGTGGAGGCGAAGGGCACAGATAAGAGTGATTTATCTGATGAATGGAGTTCCCGGGGAGGGGTGTAGATAGAGATAAGAATGGAGAGGTACTAAGGAGCTGCAGAGTGAATGCACTTGTAAGTCAATAAGAGGAGTTTGAACTGTATGCGGAAACGGATAGGGAGCCATTGAAGTGACTTGAGCAGAGGAGTTACGTGAGTGTGGTGACGCTGGCAGAAGATAAGTCAGCAGTCTCATTTAATATTGTGCATTCAGTAACGCAAGTCTCATTATTTATCAGCTATGCTTAAGACAAATTAATCCACACATTTGTCAGCGAGGCCGAGCATTTTTTAAATGCAATTCAGAAAACAGTCCTCTTAATGTTTTAAATGCTTTGCGTTCAGTTTCACAGTGTTTTCCAGAAAGTTGCCCTAGGAGCAGATTTAGAAGGCCATTTGCATATCAGACCTGATGTACAGATACCCCAAACAGCAATAACTAAGAGCAGCTTAGCAGGTTTCTCTGAGATGGAGTTGATAAGGCCAACGTATGACATTCCACAGGTAGAATAACTACACAATAGCAAATGCTGACATTTACAGTGTGTGATGGTAACATGGAAATGTTGCTGGTTCTTTTATTTTAAAATAAACCTTCAGCCCACATCTTGCAGTTTCAGAGGTTTGTAGTGTTTTCAGTTAATCGTCATTTACTATGTTACTATAATAGAGAGGAAGGGTTGTTTGAAGACTGCATTGATCACTTCTGTTCTAGGGACGTTGTAGTGGTCTTTAGAAAATGACCATTGTTTCGGTCATCTCCCTTAGGTATCCCTGTTGAAAGCTTAATTTTATAAGAAAGTGATTATTCTCCTGGAGCATCTGTCATAAGCTGTTTTTTTTTCATCAGCAGAATTTTGCTGTTGAAAAATTGACCTCAAGTGTTATGAGAGAAATGCAATTATTTATACTGTATCTTTCACCCAAATGGGATTGTGCCACTGTGCAGCTCATGGTCTTTCCATCGTTTCTCAGGTTCCGAACAGGTCCAGTGAAAACATGCATCCAGAAGGTCTTAAAGGAGACTCTGCTTAATAAAGAGTACATCCCCGAGGAAGTTCCACAGTTGACCAAGTCTTTGTCTGAAACCATTAAGAATAAACTGAAAGGTAATAAAGGATTTGGGATAACTTTGGAATGTTCATTTGATACAGCAGACCAGTGTAAATTTATTCACCACAAACAAGTTAAGAAAGATAAAAACAATCAAAAAGCCCGACACGGCCATGTTTTGCTCTCTTAACGGCTGCGTCAGGGGGAGAATAAGTGCAGAAAGGCAATATATCAAGTATGGAATAAACATAAACAGATTAGAGGAACACCGACTTGTCACTCTTGGGGAGGGGGAGGATTTTAAACTGGAAGATGAATCTTTGGTTCTCAAAAGAAATCCATCAACATCTCCACTTCTCCAGGATGGATGTGGTGTAGCAAGGACACAGATTCTGTACCTGATTCTTCTGTCCGCAGATCACAAACACTCCTGTGAGACTGGATCCCGTTTCCATCCGAGTGCAGGAGTGGAGTGGAGGAGTAGCTTAATGGTTAGTGCAGCGGGCTTCGATCTGGCAACCTGGATTTGATTCCCACTGTAACTCCTTGTGACCTTGGGCAAGTCACGTAACCCTCTATTGCCCCAGGTACAAAAGCTTAGATTGTGAGCCCTCTAGGGACAGAGATATATCTCCATATAATTTGTACAGCACTGTGTATGTCTAGTAACTTAGTAACATAGTAAATGACGGCAGATAGACCTGAACGGTCCATCTAGTCTGCCCAACAAGATAAACTCATTTTACATGCTATTTAATACTTTTTATGTATATCCGAGTTTGATTTGTCCCTGCTTTTCTCAGGGCACAGACTGTAGAAGTCCGCCCTGCACCGTTTTTTATTCTCCAAATACTGGCGTCGCCACCCAATGTCCACTAACATTCCGTAGATCCATTCCTTCTAAACAGAATTCCTTTGTGTTTATCCCACGCATGTTTGAATTCCATTACCGTTTCCACGTACCCACCACCCTCTCTGTGAAATAATACTTCCTGACATTACTCCTGAGTCTGCCCCCTTCAACCTCAATTTATGTCCTCTAGTTCTACCACCTTCCCGTCTCCAGAAAAGGTTCGTATGCGGATTAATACCTTTCAAATATTTGAACGTCTGTATCATGTCACCCCTGTTTTTCCTTTCCTCTAAGGTATACATGTTCAGGTCAGCAACTCTCCTCCTGTCCCTCTAGTCACTGGAAGGGGATGAAATCTAAGGAATGTCATCACACACACCCCTCTCTCCTGGAAGGGACAATATAACACACATAGCGCTATAGAAATGATTACATAAGAATAGCCATACTGAGTCAGACCAATGGTCCATCTAGCCCAGTATCCTGCTTCCAGCAGTGACAATTCCTGGTCACAAGTACCTGGCAGAAACCCAAATAGTAGCAACATTCCATGTTACCAATCCCAGGGCAAGCAGTGGCTTCTCCTATATCTATCTCAATAAGAGACTATAGACATTTCCTCCAGGAACTTGTCCAAACCTTTTTTAAACCCAGATACGCCTACTGCCATATTCACCGGCTTAACTATTCTTTGAGTGAGAAAATATTTCCTCCTATTTATTTTAAAAGTATTTCTATGTAATTTCATTGAGTGTTCCCTGGTCTTTGTACTTTTTGAATGAGGGAAAAATCAATTCATCTCCACCCGTTCCACTCAGGATTTTGTAGACCTCAATTATATCCCCCCTCAGCCGTCTCTTTTCCAATCTGAAGAGCCCTAACTTCTTTGGCCTTTCCTCATATGGGAGCAGTTCCATCCCCACCATCATTTTGGTCACTCTTCTTTGAACCTTTTCTAATTCCGCTATATCTTTTTTGAAATACAGCAACCAGAATTGAACACAATACTCAAGGTGAGGTCGCACCATGGAGTGATACAGAAGCATTATAATATTCTTTGTCCTATTTTGCATGCCTCTCCTAATAATTCCCAGCATCCTGTTTGCTTTTTTTGGATGGTGCCACACACTGAGCAGAAGATTTCAGCATATTATCTACAATGACACCTAGGTTTTTTTTTCTCGATGCTGGAAGTGGGCCCTAGTATCAGATAACTATGATGATTATTCTTCCCAATGTGCATCACTTTGCATTTGTCTATATTAAATTTCATCTGTCGTTTGGATGCCTAGTCTTCCAGTTTCCTAAGGTCTTCCTGTAAGTTTTCACAGTCTGCATGCGTTTTGACAACCTTGAATAGTTTTGTGTCGTTCCGATTTCCAGATCATTTATAAATATCCTAAATAGCACCGGTCCCAGTACAGATCCCTGCAGCACTCCACTATTTACCCTCCTCCACTGAGAAAAATGGCCATTTAACCTTACCCCCTGTTTTCTGTCCAATAACCAGTTTACAGTCCACAGAAGGACATTGCCTCCTATCCCATGACTCCTTAAGTTTCACAGGAGTGTATTATAAGGTACATTGTCAAAAGCTTTCTGAAAATCTAGATACACTACATCAACCGGCTCACCGTTAACCACACGTGTATTCAAGCCTTCAAAGAAATGAAGCAAATTGGTGAGGCAAGATCTCTCTTGGCTGAATCCATGCTGTGTCTGTCCCATTAAACCATGTTTGTCTACGTGTTCTGTAATTTTATTCTTTAAAAAATTTCCACTATTTTGCCAGACACTAAAGTCAGGCTTACCAGTCTGTAATTTACCAGATAACCCCTGGAAACGTTTTAAAAAATCGGTGTCACATTGGCCACCCTCCAGTCTTCGGGTACTACGGACGATTTTAACAACAGGCTACAGATCACTAGCAGCAGATTAGCAATTTCATGTATGAGTTCTTTCAATATCCTGAGGTGTATTTCAACCGGTCCAGGTGATTTATCACTCTTTAACTTGTTAATTTGGCTCAGTACATCTTCCAAATTCACCGAGATTTCTTTCAGTTCCTTCGCATCGTCACCCCTGAAAACCATTTCCGGTATAGGTAGATCTCTTAAATCTTCTTCCGTAAAGACCGAAGTAATAGTAGTAGTTTAAAACACTCACCCCCTATGGTTTAAATGTGGAAAGTGACCTTGAATCTGTTCTTATTCATAAGTACATAAGTAATGCCACACTGGGAAAAGACCAAGGGTCCATCGAGCCCAGCATCCTGTCCACGACAGCGGCCAATCCAGGCCAAGGGCACCTGGCGAGCTTCCCAAACGTACAGACATTCTATACATGTTATTAGTGGAATTGTGGATTCAGCTCCTGATGCAACCCTTAATAGGGTGAAACATGGTCGTGTCAGGCTTTTAGAGTGTTTTTATCTTTAACTTATTTGTGGTGAATAGATTTGGACTCTAAACATTTTATACTGCTCTGTTCTATTTCTGCTGTTCTGGATCTTGCAGATCGTTTGCCTGTCTGTTTTCATGGGCATTTGTTTTATATCCTGCCTGCTCAGAAGCAGTAAGAACGGCTTGTACTGCATGCCCTCGATATTTTGGCTGGACAAAATTTGCAGCTCATGGTTCTGATTATTTGTCTGTACAAGTGCTTTCCCAGCATAAAAAGTTTCTGGAGGCTTGTCTCTGCCATTCTGTCAGGCCTGGTCCCTGTGTTGGATTGTCAGGGCTTTTACACTAGACCCTCTGTATTCACCGCTCAAAAAACTAAATACAGCTAATTTTTTTGTTTTCATTAGTGTTCCTTTCTAGTGCATTTAACTTCCACAAAGTGAGATACAGTCTAACAAGCACATTTCAAATGTTCTTTCTCTTCAGAGATTGGATTTGACAGATACAAAATTGTGGTGCAGGTGGTAATTGGAGAACAGAGGGGCGAAGGCGTGAAGTAAGTTTCGGTTATCATATTTATTTTATTTAGAATGCTTATCAATCGTCAAATCTCTCTGGTAGAAAGTGAGGAGCAAACATACACAGATAAAAATCATTTACACAAATTCACACCAAGCAGTAACATTTAGCAGCAGAGCATAATAACACAGAACGGTGAAAGAGAGTAACACGCTTTCCCTGACTTGTGAAAGATCTGTCCTCCTTTTCCGTCTTCACATCATTGGGTATCATCAACTAGGAAATTCAGGGGCCCTTTTACAAAGACGGGTTGGGCTACCATGCGTCAAATCGACATCACCACCCGGGTAGCGCCCCCACCCAGCTGTAATTTCGTAGTAGGTGCGCAATGTTTCCCGCAGTATTTTTCTATTTTCTACCTTGGGGGGGGGGGGGGGGTTCCCGGTGGTAATTGGCAGCAGCGTGTAGCGCGTGAGCCTTTACCACTAGGTCAATGGCTACTTTTAATTCTAGCGCATGGCCATTTATTCCACCATTAAAAAACGCCTCTTTTTTTCTCCAGCTGCAGTACAAAATGGCCCGGCACGCGCCAAAAACACCCACCCACACTACCGCAGGCCATGTTTTACTGCGGCTTAGTAAAAGGCCCCCTCAATGACTGACACCAAGTCTATAGGATTGCCAAAACAGTTGTACCTTTTGCACTACTGCAGGTGTCCTGCATTCTCCTTTTTTAATGGATCGGGAATGGGCATGTGCAAAAATGAATACTACCAAGCAGCCGAGTAAGGGGCGTAACCAGACTTCGGTGGGAGGGGGGTCCAGAGCCTGAGGTAAGGGGGCACATTTTAGCCCCCCTCCTGGCGCTGACGACCCTCTTGACCCCCCCTCCCGCCGCCAACCCTCCCCCGCCGTCGCCTATCTTTGATGGCGGGGGACCCCAACCCCCGCCAGCCAAGGTCCTCTTATTCCAGTGCAAGGCTTCGTTTTGTTTCTGTGAGTCTGACGTCCTGCACGTACAACGGGAGAGGGGGTTCGAGAGGGTCGTCGGCAGGGGGGTCCAGGGCCAAATCTATGGGGGCCCTGGCCCCACGTACATAAGTACATAAGTAATGCCATACTGGGAAAAGACCAAGGGTCCATCGAGCCCAGCATCCTGTCCACGACAGCGGCCAATCCAGGCCAAGGGCACCTGGCAAGCTTCCCAAACGTCCACTGCCTGGAACGCCCCCCCCCCCCCCCCCCAAGTAAAAAATACAAAAATATTTTCTACCGTGGGATTTGGCATGCCCTGAACTCAGAATTACTGCCGAGCACACGTGCTGCCCTGGCGGTAGTGTGATTTGGCCCGTTCTACCCTCCCGTTAGCCCTCCCGCGCCTTTGTAAAAGGGCCCCTCAGTAACTGAATCCCAAAATATGATACTGCTCATGCACATGTACATTTGTTATTGCCAGGGGGGGGGGGGGATTATGACAAAAGATATGCATTAAATTAATCTTGTTAGGCTTGCATTTGCCACCAGAACAGAAGCTTCCAGTTCACTTCATTACACGATCCTCTGTACGGTTCAGGAACTGTTGCAGTGGTCTTGCAAAACCTGTAACCCCCCCATCCAAGTTGTGGCTCGAAAATTACACAGTGAAGAGGCAGTTCCTGTTTGGCCCTGGCAGCTAAAAAAGAAAGCTCTCTAAAATGTGACATCTTTCCCTCTTTTCTTTAGAATGGCTGCCAGATGCTTTTGGGATGCAGACACAGACAACTACGCTCAGGAAGTGTTCATGAATGTAAGAAACAAAAATGTGCCTATATTTCAGGTTAACACAGATAACAAAGTCTTGTGTTTTAATGGCATCAACACTGTCCCTTTCCCTCTCTGTCCTCCCTGCTCTCCTCTGCTCCGTTGAACTGGAGATGACTGCCAAACACAACGATTCGCTTGCACTAAATGATAAGATGCCTATTATATTCCTATGGGTGTCTTATCATTTAGCGCCTCCTAATCGTCAGTGCGCAGTAAGGAGTCATTTTACAAAGGCACACTAGCTAATGATTAACATGCACTAAACGCTAGAGATGGACATCTCTAACGTTTAGCACGTGCTAAAACCGCTTGCATCCCTTTGTAAAAGGACCCCTAAATTTATTAGTGCGTCTTAGTAAAAGGACCCCAGAACTTGCTAGTTGTCCACCTAGATTAAAAAAAACAATTATGAAATGATTTCTTTTGCCAGCTTTTTGATTTGGGTTAATTTCCATGCTTTTTGGTATTAAACTATTTCTTTCTTTTAAATTGAAATAGGCCAGTCTCCAAGCACCCCCTTGTGGGCACACAGGAGATCATCAAGCAAGTATATTCTGGGCTGACAGAGTAGTGATATCCAGCAGTCTACCAATCACAGTAAAATATAGTGGCATAAGTTTGTACAGATTGCTTTTCTGTGATCTGGATGGATGAGTTATATTGCCCTCCCCTTTATCCTATCTACTATCGTAGTTCAACTCCTCCATCCCACCCTGCCCTGTCTTGTCAATACTGCACCCTTTTGATACTTTTTATTAGATGGTCTAATGGGTGGGATAGTACATCTGAAATAAACTTGAACTAATGGTTAAATATCACTATTATCCATACAGCTTCAAGCCTTACCCCACCCATTTGTACACATGTCCCTTTTGTAGAAGGGACAATCTTTTATTTTCTTATATACTGCCTGCAAATCCAAAAGCTATTAAAGCAGTGTACATTTAGGTACAGTAGGTATTTTTCTGTCCCTGGAGGATTTACAATCTGAGTTTGTGCCTGAGGCAGTAGAGGGTTGAGATCATAAGGCGTTGCTGTGGGATTTGAACCAGGCTAAAAACATAAGAACACAAGCATTGCCTTACTGGGATAGGCTGAAGGTCCGTCAAGCCCAGTACCTGTTTCCAACCGTAGCCAGTCCAGGTCACAAGTACCTGGCAAGATCCCAAAACAGTACAGTACATTTTATGCTGCTTATCCTAGAAATAAGCAGTGGATTTTCCCCAATTCCATTTTAATAATGGCTTATGGACTTTTCTTTTAGGAAGATATCCAAACCTTTTTTAAACCCCGCTAAGCTAACGGCTTTTACCACTTCTGGTTCTCAGCCTGCTGCTCTAACCATAAGGCTGCTCCTCCACTCTAGCGCAGTTCAAACAAAGGTCTTTATGCGGCCAGCACCTGATACTGGCAGCATGGTTTTGTAAATTGACCTGTGTTTGCTTTATAGTCCCATTTTAAAGCCAGGGCCATTTTGATCCTAAATTTCAGAATTAAAAATTGAGAGTAACCATTAAGTGCACTGCAACAAATTTTTGTTTAGGAAGTAAATCAAGCAGACTAGATTACATTACAGAGATTCTTATGTTCCTCAAACACCTAGGGCTTCTTTTACAAAGCCACACTACCTATTCAGTTCCTACGGGCTTCCTCTCATTTGCCGGACAGGAATCGCTAGTGCAGCTTTTTAAAAGAAGCCCCCAGAGTGTTCTTTGGGGATTACAGAGTCAAAGAGAACCAGGCAGTCCCTGGGACCTAACAGTGCAAATACACGAAAGCAAGACTAATTGACAATCTTGTACCTTCATTAAAAAAAACCTGAGGACTGACAGTGTGAAAAAACGTAAAAATGAGTCTAATTAGAATCCAGAAATTACTTTAAAAAAAAGTTTTAGTACCTTTCTAAAAAGTAGATAATTCTATATCCTTCTGATTTGAATTGGAAAAATATTCCAGATAATCTTCAAACGAAAAATTTCGACCACTTAACTTCAAGATGTTCTCATTCCGTAGTCCATCATTTTGAGCCAATAGTAGAAACTTAGATTTTTCTTTGTTAAGTTTCAAACGGTGGTTCTGAATCCCTTATCTTAATAGCAGTATTTTCAGATGATTTAGAAACAGGTATTAAAATTGTAATATCATCAGCTTAATTTCAATTTTTATAACCAGCAGAACTTAGTTCCAGTAAGGCCATTAATATGTTAAACAGCTTTGGTGACAGAGGAGAACCTTGTGGAACTCCGCATTCAGCCCCCCCCCCCCCCCCATATTTCCAATAGAGTACCTTTAAATTTAACTGTATATCTTCCAAATGTGAGAGAGCCTACAAACCAAGACAGCACATTTTATCCAATGCCAATACTGTCCAAGATTCCTAATAGCAGTTGGTGATGTACCTGGTCGAACGCACTGAGGGGCCCTTTTACTAAACTGCGCAGGTACCTGCGTGCATCCTACGTGCATCAGTTTGGAGTTACTGCCTAGCTACCACGCGGCCCGGGCAGTAATTTCATTATTTACGTGCGTCCGCTATAAACGCCGGAAAACAATTTTTATTTTCCTGCGTGCGGCGGAAACTGGGCGGTAATCGTCATTCTGCGCACGTAGACGATTACCATACGGTTACCACGTGAGACCATACCGCTATGTCAGTGGGTGGTGGTAAGGTCTCAGACCCAAAATGGACACACGACAATTTTTATTTTGCCGCACGTCCATTTTCGGCAATAATTTTAAAAAGGCCTTTTTTTACAGGCGCGTAGAAAAATGGATCTGCGCGTGCCCAAAACGTGCGCCTACACTAGCGCAGGCCATTTTTCAGTGCACCTTGTAAAAGGACCCCTTGATAAACTGAACTGCAGAACTATGCCGTTTACCTAAAAGCAATCTGCCCTGAGCAAGTAATGCATTGAGTACTGTTTCCGTGCTGAAATACTTTGGCCTCCACATCCTCATCTGCCGTCATGTTATGCCTCTGCGCTTTATCCTTTTAATCTGATATACTGTCTTGTCAGTCTGTCAGATGTAAGAGATCCTGACCAGCACTTACCTTGTTACTGTATGACTGGTTAAAGAAGGGCATGAGAGAACCATTATTAAGGTTATGTTGTCACCGCTCGCTTTAACTTTCTTCTTTGTAAATTTCTTGAAAATAGTGGATTGGGTCTCCCCTTGTATTGTTGACGGGTGAAAGCCGGGAGAACAATGACCTGTATTTGTTTTTCTATATGTGACCATCTCTGGGAAAAGGTGACTAAAGGTGGCCAGTTTTTCATGTCAGGGGTCCATAAGCAGTCTGCAAAAGTTACGAGGGGCTCGGATTGTTGTATTACAAATGATTTGCTCTAACAGAGTTCATTAAAACCTCATTTTTTTAGTCACCTTTTCCCAGAGATGATCCCATGTATTTCTGTAGTGCAGCGTTACATGGGTAGTTCTAATGGGGGCTTTTCTTTTCTGTAAGAAGTAAGGGTACTTGCGAATTATTATGGAAATGTGAATAAAAATAAAGTTTAAAAGAATGGGTTTCTGCTAGGTTCTGGTGAAATGGATTGGCTACTCTTATGTTGTTTTTTTTAAACTTTATCTTTATTAAGCTTTTTAACAAACATAATTTCACATTTATGAATGATAATACACAATTTGGAAATAAATTATATAGACAAGCAAATATTTTTTTAAGTTTCAAATAGTTATCGACCACAAGAATAAGAAATCAATCCAAGATGTAAGATTAATAATATAATCTAAAGGAAATAAACATACATTGTAAATTATAATAATGAAGCGTCACGTCCCGAGTGATTCACTCCAAGGCTGTTAAACAGTGTACATATGGGATTAAACCACTACATTAACCTCTTCCCTACTGATTAGAAATTCCTCTAGCTGTTTGGGGTCAAAAAATTGAAACTGTTTAGATTGAAACACTATTCTACATACACAAGGAAATTTCAACAGGAAGGTAGCTCCTATTGCCACAGTTCTTGTGCGTAAAGCCAAAAAGGCTTTACGCCTCTTCTGAGTCTCTCTTGATAAGTCTGTGTATATTCTTATTTTTGACCCCCAAAAAACTGAATCCAAATGTCTTAAAGAAAGTCTCAGTACTGCATCCCGATCCATCTCCAAGGCAAATGAGACTAATAATGTTGCTCTTTTCGTTATAAAGTCTAATGATGACTCCAAAAAGGTAGTCAGATTCGTCACTGCCCCACCTTGAGGAAATGTTTCTGATTCCATTCTAGAATCAGTTGGCAAATAAAACGCTCTAGTTGCTACTCTTATGTTGTTAAAGTCATTAATAGTACAGGGTCATGAACAGTTGTAACCTAATGCATGTCTTTCCTCTTTTATTCTCAGGACAGTCTGTTCTGTGTGGTAGCTGCGTTTGGTTGCTTCTATTATTAATATGTTGGGAAACGGCAGAAGAGCTCAAGCTTGTTTTGCAGATTCCTTGGGTACATGCCAGTGAGCTCATCTTCTCAGAGTCAGCTTGGCAGTCGGCACAGTTGACCAAGTTGAAATGGCCCTGCCCCGATGGTGTACAGTGCAAGCGCTTCGACAGACAGGAACAATATGAATCCACTGAAAAGCTTTGCTGCAGCTGGGGCTTGTCTCCCTCCCTTTAATACCCTGTGCCGCAGAAGTTATCTGATTGCAGCTGACAGAAGGCAGCAACAGGCCACATTTGGAAGAAGACCTTGACACTGGAATAATGATTTGTTCAGTAAAATTATTTCGGCTGCTTTCGTAGGTTAAAAGGGTAATTCTGTAATCTAGGCATCCACCTTTACACACCCCTCTTGTGCACATGTCTCAAATAGTAACACTACACTTAATGATGAAGGGTGCCAACAAGACCCCTGCTATTCTGTAAAAGCACATCTGACTCACTTAGCACGTAGATATGAAGGGGGGGGGGGGGGAAGGAGGGCATACACATGACTGGTGCATAGGCTGGACACGTATGCATATACCGTATTTTTCGGACTATAAGACGCACCGGTCCATAAGACGCACCTAGGTTTTAGAGGAGGGAAATAGGAAAAACATTTTTTTCCTTTTTCCCTCCTCTAAAACCTAGGTGCTCCGGTGCGTCTTGTCCGAGTTTTGGACCTCCGTCCCGTACTTACACGATTCCATGTTCCCTGGTGGTCTAGTGACGTCGGGGCAGGAAAGAGCCCCCTCTTTCCTGCCCATCGCGCTGCTCTCCGTGCTCCTCAATGCTTCCTGACGGTTTCGGCGAGAATCTCGGCGGCCATTTTGAATCTCGCCGAGACCGTCAGAAAGCATTCAGGAGCACGGAGAGCAGCGCGATGGGCAGGAAAGAGGGGGCTCTTTCCTGCCCCGACGTCACTAGACCACCAGGGAACATGGAATCGTGTAAGTACGGGACGGAGGTCCAAAAACGCTACCTTCGGACTATAAGACGCACCCCCCATTTTCCTCCCAAATTTTGGGGGAAAAAAGTGCGTCTTATAGTCCGAAAAATACGGTAAGTTACACCCCCTCTATGGCATGTAAATGTTATGCATGCCAAGACCAGGATTCACTAGTATTCTGTAGCAGAACCTGGGCATCCAGGCGCCATTAGAGATTAGGATCTTCCTACGTACCTTTGGGGCACCAGGGAGGAGGAGAGGACCATTACAACTGGCCTGAACTCGGAGCCTTTCCTATAGCTGCACCTCTTTGAAGTGTGCCAGTGTAAGGTATTTAAAGAGCACAAATCTCCAACAGTGAGAAAAAGAAAAGTCCCACAGTGACTATGTGAGGTCTGTGTAAATAAAAATGACACATTTTATTCTGTTTCCTTGATTCCAACAAATATATCAGCTGTAGAAACTTGTTCATAGAGTCTGAAAAGTATTTGATGAAAGAAGATGCCCAGCGTGATTCATGAAATCCTTTCCAACCTTTGTGTGTTTCTGTTTTTAGTGTGTCCCTCAGCTAACTCTCCCTTCTTCAGTCGCAGGGGTGGTTTAAATGAGGAAGTTACCAAACATTCCATTAGTTTGAAAAGAATGTGAAATTTTGTTTCTTTGATTCCTGCTAGACCCGTCCAGACTGAGAGGTTATGCCACACTACCAGTACATTGAGGCAGAAAAGCTGAACTTTCCAGTGACATCACTGGTATAAGAAGCGTAGAGGCCGACTGAATTTCGGTTTTGGCACTGAAACCAGCCCGAAATCCATATTTGACCTTGTTTTTGTGTCAGCTGAAAATGCCTGTGCCTTTTCAGCTGTGTCCTTCCCCCCCTCTCCCCTGAGGAGCCATGTCTGTTCCTTCCTCTCTCCCTGACACTGACCAAGGGACTTGCACCCTAGGGAGTTAGCCTCCTAAAAATCTTGCTGCACTACTAAACCTGTGCTATCTGCTGGAGGCAGAGAAATACTGATAAGTACCAGGTGATGTCATTAGAAAGTTCAGCAGCTTTGCCTCCATCTGCTGCTAGGGTGGCATAACCTGTCAGTCTGGCTGAAAAGAAATAATAAAAGCAAGTGTGATAATATATCTGACCTTTAGATGTCACCATCAACAGCTTTCAAAGGATGCATTTTATAGTGTAACCACATGATGTCAGTATCCAAAGGCAATACATATCGATACACTTTTTTTTACCACCTAATAGGCAGTTCTCACAGCAACCTATAACAGACCACATGGTTCAATCAGTAGGTGCTACAGTAGAATTTAAAACAGAAAATAAAATATGCATTAATCATTAAGAGCCTGAGCAGCAGTGGTTAGGTTGTGGCGCTAGAGAGAGGATCAAGTGGGGTGTAGAAAGCAGGAGCAGCACGCCTCAGGGAATTATTTTTACCCCTTTGCACGGGCATATGTCTATGTCCGTGTGTGTGTAAAACACTAAAATGCCTATCATAGTGTGCACTGAATCCACTAGTCGTGCCTTAGTAAAAGGGACCCTTTCCTTAGTTTCCCCTTGATCCCATTCCATTAACTTTTTAGATAATTTTTTTCCCTAGATGGGCAGATGTTCTGAACTCCTTTTGACAATTTCTTACCAAGATTTCATTGAGTTGGAAAGAATAAAAAAAAATGTAATATATCAAATAATATAAATCATGTACAAATGTTATCAATTATTCAAAGATGCAAAAGGTTAAAATTGAGCTTCTTCAAAAACTATCAACAAATCCATTGGAAAATAAAGTATGGAAAACACATTTCTTGGGGGAAAAAGTTCCTGAGAGGTCAAATAGGTCCCTGTGAACCAGTAGCTGTCCTGCTGCTGTATCTCTGGTGACACCGTTGGACTTACATGGTAACAAGGCCGTGATTTTGGCTGTCTTCATGCAAGATAGGTGCCTAATTTTTGCCAGAGAATAAAAATATTTTTACAGGGCAATATTCAAAAATACTCACATTAAGTACTTAGGCTGCAGGTACTGTGCCGTTACTGTTGCACCAGTTTTCCAGTGGAAAGAATGAACATATGGTATTGTTGGGCGCTTTTGCTAAAGCTTAGTGTTCACTAAGGGCCTTATTCTATAAAGGTTATGTTCCTAAATTTACCCTCTTAAAATTTATGCTCTTAAATCATGAGCATAATCTATTTTGGAGCATAAATTTTAGTATCGAAAAATTTAGGAGCATAACCTTTATAGAACAAGGCTCAAAATGTCTAAACAGTCGTCCTGAATAAGATCAAGGATTACAGACACTTGGGCCCTGTTTACTAAGCCGTGCTAATGGCGCACTGGCAATTTTAGTGTACGCTAATGATTAGAAAGTGCTAAACGCTGTTGCCGATAGAAACATATGGGTGACTAGCTTGCGCTAAAACCACTAGCGCACCTTCATAAACAGGGCCCCTTATTTCTCACAGATCTAGCATTAACCAAACCCATTTTTAAATTAACATAAGAATCACCGCTATTGATTATTTTTTTTCTCATGGGATCTCTATCAAACATCTCTCCCTAATTCTCTCCCCATGGCGATTACTCAAATTCCCATGGTGCCCATTCCCTGTAATCACTGAAATAGTATAACAGCACATTATCACACTTTAAACATAAAGGGCCCAGTTTACTAAGGTGCGCTAGCGTTTTTAGTGCATGCTAAAAATTTGCATCTGCTAACACTAGAGACACCAGCATTAGAGTGTGATAAAAGTGCGTGCCTACAGAGTAGCTTAGTAAACAGGGCCCAAATGTTGTTATTTCAACTGTGGATGTCAGCTCTGCACATTAAAAGCCAAAAAACTGAATTTTTTTGAGGCCTTGACATAGCGGAATTAGAACAGATTCCAAGAAGAGCGACCAAAATGATAAAGGGGATGGAACTCCTCTCATATACGGAAAGGCTAAAGAGGTTAGGTCTCCAGCTTGCAAAAGAGACAGATGAGGGGATTTAAGACTGAGGTCTACAAAATCCTGAGTGGTGTAGAACGAGTAGAAGTAAATCGATTTTTTTACTTGTTCCAAAAGTACAAAGACACTCGAGGAAGTTACATAGAAATACTTTTAAAACAAATAGGAGGAAATATTTTTCACTCAACGAATAGTTAAGCTATGGAGCTGTTTGCCAGAGGATGTGGTAAAAATAACAAAATACAGGAGACAAATACAACAAGCAGATCTAATTGCCTGCATACAACATCCCAGACTCAAAAAGTGATGGGGGACAAAAGCATGAAGGAAGAAAATGCATACTGCCACCAAGAAGAAAATCGTCCTTGAAGAGATTAAGCATGGTCAACAGTATTCTGCAACTACCTGCATAAAGAGCCAAGTTTGAAACTTTAAATGAGAAGATTCTAGTCAAAGCTTATTAGGGAGGGAGTTCCAAAGACAAAGGGGTAAGATATATAAAAGATTGGCAAAGTAACTACGATGTCTTGGGTAAAATGCTTGACAGGCCTTGGAGAAGAACTTTGAACTTGAGCCTACAGATTGTGGACAACCAGAGGAGAAGCTTAAGGGCTGTGGTTTATACAGTCTGTAGCCTTTTCAGGCCATACTCGAACTATCATCCAAGTTGTTACTATAGTCTAAGCAGTTCAAAATAAGTTCATTGAGCAACAGTTGAAGATCTTTCCAAGAAGTATCTCATAGAGCACATTTTCCTCAAAGAAAAAAACAAAACACCCTAACAACCATACAATCAACTTTTTCCACTTTATTTTCCATCCTTGATGTTCAGTAAGTGTCATTTTTTCATTTCTTCCCTTGGACGAAAACCTTGGTTGAATTCTTTTGCCTCTTATTACTGTTGCTACGTAGGGTCAGGTATAGATTGGGATGACGGTTATGACAATGATATTCTGTTTATTGATTCAAGTCCTTATTCAAACTTTGTCCCGGAGGCAAAGAATGGCTTAAATCTTTGATAGATCAGCCCTGTTATGCTAAAAGCAACACATTGGTTTCCAGAAAGCTTGACCTAGTTCTGTTTTGCAGGAGCACAAGCCTCATTCTGAGATACGGAGCGTGACGCGATACCATGCTCTATGGGGGAGACTGCAGCCCATGCAAATAAGCTAAACATACTGTTAATTTCTGAGAAGGGAAAGCAGAAAATCTACATAGCGAGCTATTATTTGGATTCAGTATTAACCATATCCTGTTTGTATACCCAACACCCTATCTACTTTTGATATTCACTTAGGTGAATCATCCACCCATAGCTGCATTTTAAGCTTTCAAATAATGTGTACTTAATCACTTATTTTATCTTTCTATTGGTTTCTTTATTCTGCAGCTGCCAGAACACTACTAATACGCATCATTTCTATAGCTTGGAATATTACATTAGTTTATTGCAACCTTTTGAACTGCATAACCAGTGTGTTTTTTCTAGCCAAAAAGGTGCCAGTACTCAAATGCTAGGCCATCCTACAGGGGTGGGGTGATGAGGAACCCAATCCACAGTAGGCAGGACCCCTGCAACCAGTCACAGAAACTGTGACAAGGCAGAATTGGTGTGTAGAGCCTGAGCTCTTTCATAAAACTTGGGGTCCATGGGTCAATTTTAGCATACAATGGAAAAGGTGCCAGTACTCAGTACCCCCAAGTACCCCCTCAAAAAAAGCCCTGTGTATAACTCCACTATGGATTTAAAGGTATGTAGCTGTGTCTGTAAAGTGCAGGGAGCAACAATCTGGCTTGAGACTCAGCCTTACGACTGACCTTGTATGGGATCCTTTCCTTTAGTTTGAATCCCAGCTCAATCGCCAACCTTGTGTTTCACACTAGCAAGTCAGTTTATATCCCTGCAGGTCAGTTTTGACCTTAATGTGTCCAGCCAGTCCCTCCCCCTTCTGACTTCTATGTGTTTCACTTGGTTCTAAGCCCAGCTCTGCCTCAGCTAAGGCCTTCACTTTATAAATCTGTAAATGTATCATGCTAATAACTATTACAATCTAATGCCTGAGTATTCAGTTGCCTGCATATGTACTCCTGAATTAGCATACTGGTAAAAGAATTCTGTGGAGCAAATTGACATTATCAGTGCATTACTGTTATTTGGTTCTTTTTTGTTTTCTGATTTGGATGGAAGTTTGTAGCATTTACTTCTCTCTGAAAGGAAAAGCTGATGGCTATTTTTGACATCGTTGACGAGAAGTGTGAAAAAATCTTCAACATCTCTATAATGCAGTTTGGTTTCTATCCTTATTATGGAACTGGAAATATGTCTAACAGAAAAAAAAAATCAACATTTGTATTAGCAAATACCAAATAAAAGCTGTCCACAGAATAAATCTTCTGCTTGTTATAACCAAGGTTTGTTCTATGATTTGTTCTTAGATTTCATTTCTTTATTGTTGTGATAAAGTTTGGATCTGCTGCTTACTCTCATGCTTTTTGAACAATTACATGTGAAGCGTCTGTTTACTCTTTCCAAAAATACTAGGACTAGGGGGCATGCAATGAAGCTACAAAGTAGTAAATTTAAAACTAATCAGAGAAAATTTGTTTTCACTCAATGTGTAATTAAACTCTGCAATTCGTTGTCAGAGAATGTGGTAAAGGCAGTTAGCTTAGCAGGGTTTAAAAAAAAGGTTTGGCCAGCTTCCTAAAGGAAAAGTCCATAGACCATTATTATAGTGGACTAGGGAAAAGCCACTGCTCATTTCTGGGATAAGCAGCATAAAATGTTTTGTACTTTTTTGGGATCTTGCTAGGTATTTGTGACCTGGATTGGCTACTGTTGGATGCTGGGCTTGAAGGACCTTTTGTTTGTCTCAGTATGGCAATACTTATGTACTTTTGTACTTATGAGCCCAAGTAGCTAAACGCTTCTTTGCATGTGTAGGTCTGTAAAAAGTGATTGTTTGGGTTAGTTCTTTCCAGGAAGGATTAAGAGAGTTTCCCTCTTAATCCTCTGTTTCTTATTTTCCCCTCCAAAGATAAAATAAACTATTGCAGCCTCCTGTTGTCACTTAGTGGCATGTACACTTGTGGGTTTTTGCAAAATGGCAAGAATACACATAGATCTTAAAAACGTAAGTTGTGAAAACCCAACTTGCATGTGTAGGTGTTTCATAACATAAACCTGTGAATTACGTGAATTACGGAGGATTGGAAAAATAGTACCGTTTGCTGTATCACATTGGCCCTTTTACTAACGCTTAGCACACGCTAATGGATTTAGCGTGTGCTACATGTTAAGAAACCTCACTGAACCACTGCCCCCCAAAAAGATTATTTTTGGTTCCATACTACTGGAAGAATCCCTGGATGAGTACAGACCCAAAGTGTTTGACGTAGCGGTCGCAATTGACCTTAAATCTGTGCTATCAAATTGGAAAGACAATACACAACTTATTGTTCACTTCTGGTGGGAGACTGTCATACAAATTCACAAATTTGAAACTTCCCTAGCTGACAAACGTCACACAACTATGCATATTAACAAAGTATGGTTACCTTTCAAACAATACCTGATGTCAAAATCGAATATTTAATGGAGTCCTAGGGGTTAAAATTGGTAGCCATTTGAGAATAGCACTAATATTATTATTATTATTACTTTTATTTTAGTGGTAGTAGTCTGTTCTTCACCTTTAAGTACTCTTTTATTTTATTTTAGTCCCTTTGCATTATAATGTTTTATTTTATAACACAATGTAATCTTCTTCCCCTATCATGATATCAAAATATATTTAAATCATCGTCTACAGTTTATATTATTGTGCGTTGCACACTTATGATTAAGAGACATAAATATCTGTGTTTCTACCCGATTGTCATATTATCTTTAGGCATTCATTTTATATACTTCATTCTTTGTTAAACTTTTGTAATGGAAGTTGATTGCTTTCTCTTGTTTCTAATGTTGCAAAAATTCAATAAAAAATCCTGAAAAAAAAAGAAGCCTGTTTTATACCTATGGACTTCTTAGCATTTATGGGGAGATTCTATTTATGGCGCCTAAATAATCCGCATGAAAAACATTGCTGACTAAGCTGTTATATAAGTGGTGCCTAGATTTAGGTGCGGTATATAGTAACATAGTAGATGACGGCAGAAAAAGACCTGCACGGTCCATCCAGTCTGCCCAACAAGATAAACTCCTATGTGCTACTTTTTGTGTATACCTTACCTTGATTTGTACCTGTCCTTTTCAGGGCACAGACCGTGTAAGTCTGCCCAGCACTATCCCCGCCTCCCAACCACCAGCCCCGCCTCCCACCACCGGCTCTTGCACAGACCGTATAAGTCTGCCCAGCACTATCCCCGCCTCCCAACCACCAGCCCCTCCTCCCACCACCGGCTCTGGCACAGACCGTATAAGTCTGCCCAGCACTAGCCCCGCCTCCCAACCACCAGCCCCTTGATTTGTACCTGTCCTTTTCAGGGCACAGACCGTGTAAGTCTGCCCAGCACTATCCCCGCCTCCCAACCACCAGCCCTGCCTCCCACCACCGGCTCTTGCACAGACCGTATAAGTCTGCCCAGCACTATCCCCGCCTCCCAACCACCAGCCCCTCCTCCCACCACCGGCTCTGGCACAGACCATATAAGTCTGCCCAGCACTAGCCCCGCCTCCCAGCACTGGCTCTGCCATCCAATCTCTGCTAAGCTCCTGAGGATCCCTTCCTTCTGAACAGGATTCCTTTATCTTTATCCCACGCATGTTTGAATACCATTATAGAATGCACATAGTTGATATCCCAGCGCCTAAAACCACATGCCTTCATTTACACCAATGAAAATGTGGCGTAAATCCCGGCATGTAGATTTACACACACTGGGCCATATTCTATAACTACGTGTGTAAATTCAGAACTCCCACAAAATGCCCATTTCCCCACCCATAACCATACTCCTTTCTGCCTCTGCACTGCGTTACAGAACATGGAGTAGAGGAGTGGCCTAGTGGTTAGAGCACCGGTCTTGCAATCCAGAGGTGGTTGGTTCAAATCCCACTGCTGCTCCTTGTGATCTTGGGCAAGTCACTTAACCCTCCATTGCCTCAGGTACAAACTTAGATTGTGAGCCCTCCTGGGACAGAGAAATGTCCAGAGTACCTGAATGTAACTCACCTTGAGCTACTACTGAAAAAGGTGTGAGCAAAATCTAAATAAATAAATATCCTAGAATTCTAAAGAATAACAAGATTCCATGCAGAATTTCAAAGTGTAGCAACATTCCATGTAGAACCCCAAAGAGTTACAAGATTCTTTGGGGTGGAGGAGTGGCCTAGTGGTTAGAGCACCGGTCGGTTCAAATCCCACTGCTGGCTGCTTGTGATCTTGGGCAAGTCACTTAACCCTCCATTGCCTCAGGTACAAACTTAGATTGTGAGCCCTCCTGGGACAGAGAAATATCCAGAGTACCTGAATGTAACTCACCTTGAGCTACTACTGAAAAAGGTGTGAGCAAAAACTAAATAAATAAATACAATATGCTTAGCAAGTTGTGCACACAAATTCCAATGAGTGCTCATTATTGCTTGTTAAGTGCTGTTATCCATGCTAATTAGCTTGTTAAGCCAATTAAGTTATGCATGTTGTTATAGTTATAGAATACGCCTGGATCTCTAGACATGCTACATAGAATCCTGGGGTTAGTGCACTCTAAGCTTTAGTAAACAGGCTCCTAAATGAGCAACTCTTTGGAATTTCAGAACAAATATTGTAGGACACAGGAAGGTGCTGTGGGTGCTTGAGCACCCCCAATATTGAGAAAATTCCTTGTATGTGTCCAGGGATGGGTTATTTCCATTGGGCTTAGCACCCCCAATAATTTTGAAAAGTTGGCTCCTATGGTCTTGTGTTAAGCAGAGCCTTTCAGGCAGTACATTCCAGAGTGTGGGGGCTACTCCGGAGAAGGCTCGCTTGCGGGTATCACATCGTGTAATATCTTTTGGAGAGGGTGTGAATAGTGGGAGGACCTTAGCGTCCTTGGCGGTGTGTGGAGGATCAACTCTGTGGGTGCTGTAGGTGCTTGAGCACCCCCAATATTGAGAAAATTCCTTGTATGTGTCCAGGAAGGGGTTATTCCCATTGTGCTTAGCACCCCCAATAATTTTGAAAAGTTGGCTCCTATGGTCTTGTGTTAAGCAGAGCCTTTCAGGCAGTACATTCCAGAGTGTGGGGGCTACTCCGGAGAAGGCTCGCTTGCGGGTATCACATCGTGTAATGTCTTTTGGAGAGGGTGTGGATAGTGGGAGGACCTTAGCGTCCTTGGCGGTGTGTGGAGGATCGACTCTGTGGGTGCTGTAGGTGCTTGAGCACCCCCAATATTGAGAAAATTCCTTGTATGTGTCCAGGGATGGGTTATTTCCATTGGGCTTAGCACCCCCAATAATTTTGAAAAGTTGGCTCCTATGGTCTTGTGTTAAGCAGAGCCTTTCAGGCAGTACATTCCAGAGTGTGGGGGCTACTCCGGAGAAGGCTCGCTTGCGGGTATCACATCGTGTAATGTCTTTTGGAGAGGGTGTGGATAGTGGGAGGACCTTAGCGTCCTTGGCGGTGTGTGGAGGATCGACTCTGTGGGTGCTGTAGGTGCTTGAGCACCCCCAATATTGAGAAAATTCCTTGTATGTGTCCAGGGATGGGTTATTTCCATTGGGCTTAGCACCCCCAATAATTTTGAAAAGTTGGCTCCTATGGTCTTGTGTTAAGCAGAGCCTTTCAGGCAGTACATTCCAGAATGTGGGGGCTACTCCGGAGAAGGCTCGCTTGCGGGTATCACATCGTGTAATGTCTTTTGGAGAGGGTGTGGATAGTGGGAGGACTTTAGCGTCCTTGGCGGTGTGTGGAGGATCGACTCTGTGGGTGCTGTAGGTGCTTGAGCACCCCCAATATTGAGAAAATTCCTTGTATGTGTCCAGGGATGGGTTATTTCCACTGGGCTTAGCACCCCCAATAATTTTGAAAAGTTGGCTCCTATGGTCTTGTGTTAAGCAGAGCCTTTCAGGCAGTACATTCCAGAGTGTGGGGGCTACTCCGGAGAAGGCTCGCTTGTGGGTATCACATCGTGTAATGTCTTTTGGAGAGGGTGTGAATAGTGGGAGGACCTTAGCGTCCTTGGCGGTGTGTGGAGGATCGACTCTGTGGGTGCTGTAGGTGCTTGAGCACCCCCAATATTGAGAAAATTCCTTGTATGTGTCCAGGGATGGGTTATTTCCACTGGGCTTAGCACCCCCAATAATTTTGAAAAGTTGGCTCCTATGGTCTTGTGTTAAGCAGAGCCTTTCAGGCAGTACATTCCAGAGTGTGGGGGCTACTCCGGAGAAGGCTCGCTTGCGGGTATCACATCGTGTAATATCTTTTGGAGAGGGTGTGAATAGTGGGAGGACTTTAGCGTCCTTGGCGGTGTGTGGAGGATCGACTCTGTGGGTGCTGTAGGTGCTTGAGCACCCCCAATATTGAGAAAATTCCTTGTATGTGTCCAGGAAGGGGTTATTTCCACTGGGCTTAGCACCCCCCAATAATTTTGAAAAGTTGGCTCCTATGTTGTAGGAAAGACTTTGCATCAACAGCTCCTTTTCTAAAGTATTACAGGAATTATGCGCATCCCAACCTGGATATATCAATTCCAGTTCCTCATTTTATCTAAAACGGGGCTGATAGTGTTCTGTAATGGGATCACTTACAGGTGGAGGTTGCTGAAAGCTATTGCTCTTTATTACTTTTTCATGGAAAGGGTGGTAGATATGGGAAATGCCCTCCCGCGGGAGGTGGTGGAGATGAATACAGTAATGGAATTCAAACGTGTGGGATAAACACAAAGGAATCCTGTTTAGAAGGAATGGATCCACGGAAGCGGAGATTAAGTGGCGATGCCGGTAATTGGGAAGCGAAACTGATGCTGGGCAGACTTCTATGGTCTACGCCCTGATCGTGACTGAATAGATGTCAGACTTGTGAGTTCTTGTACCAAAGTAGAGCGCTGCTGAGCCCGGTACTCAGACCAGGCTCTGCTTGGCAGCCGGACAACCCTGGGTTTCACCTGCGCTGACCGCCGTTCCCCAGAGGTTGAGCCCCTAGGTGCAGGCGTCCCGCAGGACCTACGAGACGGAGCTGGAAGCAGGGTGGTGAACGTATTGGTCAGGCAGGCAGGCAGGCAGGCAAGAGAGTGATCCAGGTACAGGCAAAGTCAATAGGCAGGCAGCAAGCAGGGGAGTAATCTAGGAACAGGCAATGTCAACAGGCAAGCAGCAGGCAGGGTAGTAATCCAGGCACAGGTAAAGTCAATAAGCAGGCAGCAGGCAAGAGAGTAATCCAGGTACAGGCAAAGTCAACAACGAAGGACAAGTAGATAAGAAGCAAACTACTGATAAGTAACACATACCAAAGTAGAAGCCGAAGCATGGGGTCCAGGAAGAGCTCAGCTGATAAAGTGCTGGCCTCTGATATCAGCAGGAACCAGCAGGGAGAACGAGCATAGCCATAGGATAAGAGCAGGGGAAGGAGGACCCGGAAGACCAATAGGAGAGAAGCAAGGGAAGCCAGGTAGAGGGAGAGCAGACCCAGGTGGGTGGAAGCAAAGCAATTAAGGAACCTGCAACCACCGGTCTCTGAACAAACCCAGAGAAGAACTACACACACATGGCCCAGGGCAGTGCCAGTCAAGTGTGTGTGTCGATGGGACCCCACGCAGCCCGAGGACGCCACTTGCGTTGAGGTAGGGAACATGACAACAGATATGGATGAGCTGGAGTGTACATTTTAAGGGGCTTTGACCTTAGCTTCAGAACTTTTAGTACAAGAACAGTGCTGGGCAGACTTTTACGGTCTGTGCCCTGAGAATGGCAAGGACAAATCAAACTCGGGTATAAAGTATCACATGCCATGTAAAATGAGTTTATCTTGTTGGGCAGACTGGATGGACAGTTCAGATTTTTATCTGCCATCATTTACTATGTTACTATGGTAGTGTAGGTGTGGGTTTTGGGCACGTGCTGATTCATTTTTCAGTGTGCCTGTAAAAAAGACCTTTTTAAAATTTTTGCCAAAAATGGACGTGCGGCAAAATCAAAATTGCCAGCCATTGACCTAGCAGAAAAGTCTCACACGGTAACCAGGCAGTAATAACCTTCATATGTCAAATGCCACTTGGCTCTCCTCCGAAATGAAAATTATTTTTCGGTCGTATCGGACATGCGCCAAAAATGAAATTATCGCAAGAGCCACGTGGTAGCAGGGCGGTAACTCCATTTTGGCATGCGTCGGGCACGCATTGATGCTTGTGCAGCTTAGTAAAAGGGCTCCTATACTTGGGAGACCTACTGGATGGAAACTTGATTCAGTTTGGTGCTCAATGTATAGTAGTTTCCAGAAGGAAGTGCAAAACCTTTCATACTGGTTCAATTGTAGTTCAGTTAACTGGGGACCAGGGACATGAAGTTCTGTCACTGGTTACACAGCCGGTGGCAGGTTAGGATTTGAATTCGTGTCTCAGGAACTCTTTCATAAGTACATAAGTATTGCCATACTGGGAAAGACCAAAGGTCCATCGAGCCCAGCATCCTGTTTCCAACAGTGGCCAATCCAGGTCACAAATACCTGGCAAGATCCCAAAAAAGTACAAAACATTTTATACTGCTTACCCCAGAAATAGTGGATTTCCCCCAAGTCCATTTAATAACGGTCTATGGACTTTTCCTTTAGGAAGCCGTCCAAACCTTTTTAAAACTCCGCTAAGCTAACCGCCTTTACCACATTCTCTGGCAACGAATTCCAGAGTTTAATTACACGTTGAGTGAAGAAAAATTTCAGATCACACCTCAGTGCTGGAGCCCCACCTCTTTCCAGCAGGACTTTTCTGCAGGCCAGGAAAAGATATAAAAATGAGAGCGATCTCCGTTGTAGGCAATATTAAAAAGCACTCAGTGTTACAGAGCATGGAGATTTGCATACCGGTTGGTGCAAACTGCACAGTCCTTTGAAGTGTGAGAGATCTGTTGTAACAGCTTTCATTTTGTGGAACATATATACCAGTAAGCTTTTGCTTTTCAGCCGTTCTGCATAGCTGCCCGTTTGATTTTGTGAGATAGCAGGCAGGTTGCTGAAGTTTTAATTATAGCCACACAAAATGCAGCTTACGGGTCCGTTTTATGCTTGAGCTTTCTTCCTGTTTTCAGTCTTATTTTGCAAAGACAGTTACTTAAAAATATATATACAAGGGACTATCCAGTCCCCCTCCCCCGATATAACTGAAATGTGAGCTACATGTGGGTATTATCTCTGTGTGAGATACTGTTGTGTTGCAGAGAGTGGGAGGCAGTATGTTGAAGCTTGGAGTAGAGAGTTCCACGGGGATAGAAATTTCACCCGTCCCTGCTGGAATCTAATTTGTCCCCGTCCATCCCCACTGGAATCTCCTCCATCTCCGCCCATCCCCTGTGCTAAAATAACGTGTCGTGGTAAAATAACTCAACAGTAACCCATGTTGATAGCGTCCCCTCTCGGTGCTTATAGGGATTTCAGTGCTATCAACCATATTCATAAATTTTATTAGTGCTATTCTATAATGCCTCTGTATCGCTCCATGGTGCAACCGCACCTTGAGTACTGCATTCTGTTCTGGTCGCTGTATCTAAAAAAGATATGGTGGAATTAGAAAAGATTCAAAGAAGAGAGACCAAAATGATAAAGGGGATGGAACTCCTCTCGTAAGAGGAAAGGCTAAAGAGGTTAGGGCTCTTCAGCTTGGAAAAGAGACGGATGAGGGGTGATATGATTGAGGTCTACAAAATCCTGAGCGGTGTAGAATGAGTAGATCGATTTCTCACTTGTTCCAACAGTACAAAGACTAGGAGACACTTGAGGAAGTTACATGGAAATACTTTTAAAATAAATAGGAGGAAATATTTTTTCACTCAACGAATAGTTAAGCTCTGGAGGATGTAGTACCAGAGGTTAGCGTATCTGGGTTTTAAAAAAAGGTTTGGACAAGTTCCTGGAGGAAAAGTCCATAGTTTACTATTGAGACAGACATGGGGAGGCAGCTGCTTGCCCCAGGATTGGTAGCAGGGAATGTTGCTAATAATTGGGTTTCTGCCAGGCACTTGTGACCTGGCTTAGCCACTGTTTGGAAAACAGGATACTGGGCTAGATGGACCATTGGTCTGACCCAGTATGGCTACTCTTATGTTCTTACGTTACAATTACCATGGCACACGGAAGAAAATTGCACATGGTCTGATTGGCTCACATGTGCTACGGTTTCATCAATCATATCATGCACACGGATGAAGTAGCCAGAGCGTATCACGTGAGACTGTACCCAGGTGAGCAGGGCATTTGGAGTGGAACATTTGAAGGGATTCAGTGGTTCATATTTTGCACTGAGGGAGACGTGGATCTTAGTTGTTACCATTCCTGCATTTGAAATATTGCCCGGTGCCTGCTAGAAGCAATTTTCTTTCAAATTTAGGGGATGGTAGTTCTTCTTATTCTTGGACAAATTATCGTCCACTTTAAAGGTAACAAACAAAAGACAGGAAGATACAGGTAATACTTTTTATTGGGCTAAATTTTAATGCGTTTTTTTACAACCTTTGAAGGCAGCCAGGGATATAATTGTACCAATATATATCACAGGACCCCACAGTTAACCCACATGGGAAAAACATTCAGCATAAAGGAATCTTACTTACGCTGTTCTTCAAATGTTGTATATATTCAAGGTATATTGGGGAGACAGGACAGATGCTCAAGACAAGAATCAACTCACATAGATACCACATCAAACACCACAAAGCAAGTAAAGTTGATAACTGTGGGTGAGCATTTGTCAGAACCTGGGCAGTGCATCAAAGACCTTATGGTCAGAATACTAAGAGGAAACATGAAAACAATCCAGGAACAAAAGACCTTTGAAGTTAAGATGATGAAATATTTTGACACCTACCCAGAACTTAATAAGGATCTGGATTTCTTTTCACATAAACTAAAGGGAAATGGGACTTGACATACCGCCTTTCTGAGGTTTTTGCAACTACATTCAAAGCGGTTTACATATATTCAGGTACTTATTTTGTACCAGGGGCAATGGAGGGTTAAGTGACTTGCCCAGAGTCACAAGGAGCTGCAGTGGGAACCAAACTCAGTTCCCCAGGATCAAAGTCCACTAGGCTAGTTAGTGCAGTAGACTTTGATTCTGGGGAACTGGGTTTGATTCCCACTGCAGCTCCCTGTGACTCTGGGCAAGTAACTTAACCCTCCATTGCCCCTGGTACAAAATAAGTACCAGTATATACTATCAGGCTCATTTTCAAAAGAGAAGGACACCCATCTTTCAACACAAATCGGAAGATGGGCATCCTCACAGGGTCGCCCAAATCAGCATAATTGAAAGCCGATTTTGGGCATCCCCAACTGCTTTCCGTTGCGGGGATGACAAAAGTTAATGGAGGTGTAGTGAAGGCAGGACTTGGGTGTGCCTAACACATGGGCATCCTCAACCCATAATGGAAAAAAAAGGTTGTCCCTGACGAGCACTTGGACGACTTTACCTGGACCTGTTTTTATTACGACCAAGCCAAAAAAAGGTGCCCGAACTAACCAGATGACCACCGAAGAGAATCAGGGATGACCTCCCCTTACTCCCCCAGTAGTCACTAACCCCCTCCTACCCTCAAAAAACAACTTTGAAAATCTTTTGTGCCAGCCTCTATGTCAGCCTCAAATGTCATACCCAGTTCCCTGACAGCAGTATGCAGGTCCCTGAAGCAGTTTTAGTGGGTGCAGTGCACTTCAGGCAGGCGGACCCAGGTCCACCCCCCCCCCCCACCTGTTACAATTGTGGTGGTAAATGTGAGCCTGCCAAAACCCACCAGAAACCCACTGTACCCACATCTGGGTGCCCCCTTCACCCGTAAGGGCTATGGTAGTTGTGTACAGTTGTGGATAGTGGGTTTTGGGGGGCTCATAACACAAGGTAAGGGAACTATGTACCTGGGAGCAATTTGTGAAGTCCACTGCAGTGCCCCCTAGGGTGCCCGGTTGGTGTCCTGGCATGTCAGGGGGACCAGCACACTATGAATGCTGGCTCCTCCCATGACCAAAGGGCTTGCATTTGGTCGTTTCTGAGATGGGCATCCTTGGTTTCCATTATCGCCGAAAATCAGAAACGGCCAAGTCTAGGGACGACAAGCTCAAGATTTGGGCGTTCCCAACCGTATTATCGACATGAAGGATGGACGTCCATCTTGTTTCGATAATACAGGTTTCCCTGCCCCTCCACCAGGACATTTTGCGAGGACGTCCTCAGCAAAACTTGGGCGTCCCTTTCGATTATGCCCCTCCACGTAAACCTACAGAAAGGCAGTGTATCAAGTCCCACTTCTTTTCTCCTATTGGAGACCCAATTTCTGCTTGCTGGCCTCCCTTTGCTATATCAATTGTACTTCTCCTTTTTGTCTTTTTTCCCTCATTCCTTTCCTGGCATTGTATTGTACCTGTAATTAGACACCAGGCGTGAACTGTCTATATAGCTTACCAATAGGTGGTATATCAGATATAAAATTTGAAGATTGCATTCAATAAGGAGATTTGAGAAGTTTATGGAAGACAGACTCACGTGATGCTGTTAAGCACAGCATTCAGGGGTATAATCCCATCTTCAGGCCCCTGAAGGGTATGACGGCAAGAGACCACATTGCAGTTGCTTTGTTCCCTTCTCAGCATCAAGATGCTGGGTTAAATCAGATGCATCGAAGGACCAGTGATGCGCAAGAAGAAAGCTTCCTGAGGCCATCCTCTTTACACATTGACTGTAACCTGCTGGGGGGGTGGGGGTGGGGGATAGAAACTATCAGGGAATGATGGACTCTGATGAGATGTACTGGAGAGAATTTGAAAAAAATGAATGCGTATCTTTATTTGAAAACCCAATGGATCTTTTTCTTGCTATTCATTTTTACATTCATACGTAAGTGTTATCACAGAGCATGTAAAGTACAAAGACTTTTGGAAGCCTTTCATCTATTAATGTTACTCTGCCCCAGTGAATTCAGTGACTATTTTCCTTAAGGTTTAAGCACAGAAGGAAATTTTCCCTACCAGAAACATAGGTCATAAATATCTTAACCTGTTAACCTTCTACTTATTCGCATTCTAAGGGATTCAAAAGTTACGGGAGGATTTTTCTTTACCCTGTTTGCTGCTATTGCATACTCAGAGATCCATTTCCTTGCAAGAAACATAGAAAATGACCGCCTGTACCTGCAACATTGCAAGGAAATACATTTAGTGCATACGTCATCTTGATCAAGTAACTTCTACTACTACTACTACTACTTATCATTTCTATAGCGCTATTAGACGTATGCAGCGCTGTACACTTGAACATGAAGAGACAGTCCCTGCTCGACAGAGCTTACAATCTAATTAGGACAGACAAACAGGACAAACAAGAGATAAGGGAATATTAAAGTGAGGATGATGAAATAAGGGTTCTGAACAAGTGAATAAGGGTTAGGAGTTAAAAGCAGCATCAAAAAGGTGGGCTTTTAGCTTAGATTTGAAGACGGCCAGAGATGGAGCTTGACGTACCGGCTCAGGAAGTCTATTCCAGGCATATGGTGCAGCAAGATAAAAGGAACGGAGTCTGGAGTTAGCGGTGGAGAAGGGCGCAGATAAGAGAGATTTACCCAGTGAACGGAGTTCCCGGGGAGGAATGTAGGGAGAGATGAGAGTGGAGAGGTACTGAGGAGCTGCAGAGTGAATGCACTTATCGGTCAATAAGAGGAGTTTGAACTGTATGCGGAAACTGATAGGAAGCCAGTGAAGTGACTTGAGGAGAGGGCTAATATGAGCATAACGATCCTAGTGGAATATTAGTCGTGCGGCAGAATTTTGAACAGATTGAAGGGGAGAGAGATGGCTAAGTGGGAGACCTGTGAGAAGCAAGTTGCAATAGTCTAAGCGAGAGGTGATAAGAGTGTGGATGAGGGTTCTGGTAGTGTGCTCAGAAAGGAAAGGGCGAATTTTGCTGATGGCAGTCAGCAAGATATACCCTTATCAGACTGCCCACTGACGATTTATGCAGTGGAGTAGTCTACTAATATTGTAGTGGGGCCTGATGTTAAGATGGGGTGGGCAACAGGTAGAGTGGCTGTTGATATCGCCTCCAGTCCAGTTCTTCTTTCACCTTTGCTGCTGCCACTGTCTGGGTGGGCCTAACTCTAAAGTGAGGGGCCAAGGCCCACTCATGGCTTTACCCTTGGCTTTATGATGTCAGGTGGTGAATCTACGGCACAGTTCAAAGTATGGTGCATGAGTAAATCTACTAGCACTCTAGTATGCATCCAGATGTTGCAGCTTGGTGCTGAACCATTGGGTCCAGTGATACCAGATAAGCTCCAGACTGGTTGGGCAGTGGTTAACTCTTTTCCATGGGGAGTACTGTGTCTAATAAGGTCTTCATTCTTTCATAATAATAAACAATAAGAAACAAAGTCAGATCATCAAGATCCTACCTAAACCTACACTACCCAAATTGCAAAGGACTGAAATACAAAACAACTTACGCAGCCGGCTTCTCCTACATAAGCGCACAACTATGGAATGGGCTCCCAAAAGCTGTGAAAACAATCCACGACCACTTGAACTTCAAGAAATCACTAAAAACCAACCTCTTCAAAAAGGCCTAACCCAACGACCCCACGTAACCCTCTTCACCTACCAACACAGCATGACTATGATCGAACAGGACATCATGCAATCTTCATCCATTCTGACCCTCCACTTATACCTCATATGATCACTATACAACTTTGTATTTGTTATCCACTGACTGGGCAAACGCCTTTGACGGTACTATGCAAGCCACAGTGAGCCTACAAATAGGTGGGAAAATGTGGGGTAGAAATGCAACAAATAAATAAATAAATAATGACGGTGGAAACCTGGAGGCTTTACAGCTCCCGTTTTGCACATTGTGGAGATCATGTATTTTAAAAAAATGTTGCATTTGTTTTCTGTTTTTCCAGCACCAGGTATTTGAGTTCCATTTGAGCTATGATCAAGGTCATTGTAGTATCGTGAAAATGTCCAGCCTTTTAAGGACTAATCACTTTCATTGATTTTGTAGTATGGAGTTCTAATGGAGAAATCTAGATTCTTTGCAGGTTGTGACATCTTGATGTCTAAGGATGAGACTGAGGCGATGTCAAAAACACTGTTGGATTTATCTTACATTGCTCCATCAAACAAATTGCAAGCTTCAGGGTGGCTGGTTTTAATTTAATGCAAAATTTTGTAAAATTCTAAATCAGCAAATTATCTGATAGCATTTGTGCAAGCAGTGGGTTGCCTGCACTGTATAGTCAAGCAACGGAAATGCAGGCGTATGGAGGTAGTGGTACTTCAGGGGCTTGAACACAGGATGGAAAGGCCTATAGCTACTGTACCATGCGTGTCATACCTCAGCTACGTCAAGGTCATTTAGTCAAAATGGAAAAGTGTCATTGGTAGCTTAGTCATCCAGATAACAAGCAGAATTGAATATGCAGGATGGTGCGTACAACTGCTACTGCTGCAAGAGCGAAGAAAGGCGAGTGAGTCTACAGGCGCAGATTTCAAACTCGGCTGTGGCTGCAACAATGGAACATTCCAGTTGGATTTCCGGCCTATAGATTTGAAATCACACAAAAAAAGTCCCTGGTTCAAAGTAGGTTGTTGCCTTTTCTATGTTCTGTACTAATGAATCCAGTGACTGTATAGACTTCATGGTATCTACAGCTTGAATCATTTTAATTAGTACAACAGATTAAACAGCATTTCCTGTCTGCCAGCAGCCATGTGAGCTCTACAGATGTCTTAGACAAGAGGTCTTAAGTCCTGAGTCTTGCCCGGGACTTAGAAGCCTGTTTTCTTCCCACTCACTTTACCGTGTTCCGGTTTCCAGGAAAACACAAATGGGTTTTGTCAGAATGTCCACCCCACTCACTCATACGTCTGAATTGACATTTCTAGTATGAACCTGAAACTCTCAGCTAAGGCTACTTCACCAAATCTGTTCTAATACATTTTATGAAAGTGTCACCTACAAAGCTAAGATTTTACTAATGTGTTCTTTCAGACTCAGGGACCATTCTCAGACTGAGATGTGTCTGACAGCAAGGCAGGGCTCAAACTGGCAAGAAAAGACCATCGTGGGGATTTGACCTGAGAATAGAAAGCTCTATTAAGGGAAAGCATGCTTGCACTTGTCTCTGATAAGGTAGTGGGGATACCGTATGTCATTGTAGTGCGGTATAGAGACAGACAGTGCCTTTTTACCTGTCACGGCTTCGCCATGCCTCCCGCCTTGACGCACATTTCTTCCTGGCATGTCCCACAGTGCTCCCCTTGGCAGTTCGCTGGCACAGCTGCCTCCGGCATCTTGGGTGGCAGGGTCATAGAGCCTTGTGGTACTTCCAGGTGCTGGTCTCCTAGGGTACGCGTGCTCGCCAAAGACCTGTCCTTTTTGGGGCAGTGCACAGGAGTTCCGGGACACCTTGGGAGCTCCACTTTCGGTCTTGGGACTATTTGATGGGGAGGGTTTGTTTATGTTTGTTTATTTTTATTTCTTGATATACTGCCTTTACAATGGTGAGATCAAAGCAGTTTATAAACAATAATAATAATAATAAAATTAGAAAGAAAAGAACTTCTTAAATGATAGGAAAGAATTATACAAACCAAGGAGCAAAAACAATCATGCAGTAAATAAAACAAAAAAATATAATAAAACAATATTAAAACTTGCTTTCCTCATACAGACCCACTAGCAGTCAGGCTGTCAAAAGCTAGAGTAAGGAAATGAGTTCTTGCCTCCCCTCAGGGCCTTTGCAACAGGTCTCCAGAAGCTGTGTCTTGTCTCCAGTTTTAGCCTTGCCTCATGTGTCTCCTGTTCTTGCCTTGTCTCCAGTTCAAGCTTTGCCTTGTGTGTCTCTTGTTCAGCCCTGCCTTGTCCTGCTTTCCCTCATCTGGATCCAGTTCTTGCCTTGCCTGCCTTGTCCAGTCTTGCCTCGTCTGTCTCTAGTTCCTACCTTGTCTTCAGCCAAGCCTTACCTGCTCTGTCTGTCCCTAGGCCGAGCCTGCCTTGTCTAGAGCTCTGCTTAGTGCTGTGTCTAGCCCAAGTGACTCGCCTGCAACTAGCAGGACTGCGGCTTTAGCCCAAGTGCTCACCTCCCCTTAGTTCATGATAAAACCTTTGTACATTTTTTTTTTACATTCTGCCATCTAAAAATTACAATTCGAAATGCATTAAAGGAAGAGTTTGTTTAACTGAACTACATAACATACTCTACACTTTCAGCATAAAAAAGCAATTTTAGAAATATTCAAAAAGTAGCTAAGAAACCAACTAGCCTTGATCGCATATCTTCACACCCTTTATTTTTAGCAAACTCAGATTAGCTCTGGTTCCAAAATATATTTTTTACTACTACTACTATTTAGCATTTCTATAGCGCTACAAGGCGTACCGCGTACGCAGTGCTGCACAAACATAGAAGAAAGACAGTCCCTGCTCAAAGAGCTTACAATCTAATAGACAAAAATAAAGTAAGCAAATCAAATCAATTAATGTGTACAGGAAGGAGGAGAGGAGAGTAGGTGGAGGCGAGTGGTTACGAGTCAAAAGCAATGTTAAAGAGGTGGGCTTTCAGTCTAGATTTAAAGGTGGCCAAGGATGGGGCAAGACGTAGGGGCTCAGGAAGTTTATTCCAGGCGTAAGCCACACTGAGCCTGCAAATAGGTGGGAAAATGTGGGATACAAATGCAACAAATAAATAAATTGTGGGTATCTTGAAAACCCAGAGGACTGGGGTGAAATGGTATTAAAAATGTGAAAACGAGTAAAAATGCAGAAGGCTACAGTAAGCAATCAGTCCATGTAAAATATATACATAAAAGCGAAGCCTAAAAGTGTAGAGGTCTGATTCTGGGCCCAAAAAGAAGCCCCGTTATAGGTCTGAACGAGTAGGACAGATGAAAATGAGTTATCTGGAAGGTATCACTATTGTTATTATTAGTAATTATAACTATATATATAGCGCTACCAGAAAAACGCAGCGCTGAACACCTGACACAAAGAGAGTCTACAGTGGAGTCCCAAGATTAAATAAGAGTGCTTGGTATAAGTGAGAAACAAACGGAGAGGAAAATCCCGCCTCCTAAGTTCCTATAGACTGGCCCCGAAAAACGATCTCCATCTGCCAGCTAAACCAGAATCAAGCTACTACTACTACTACTATTTAGCATTTCTATAGCGCTACAAGGCGTACAAAAAAAAAAAAAGTAAGCAAAGCTCACAATCAAGATGTTTCTATTGTATGACGTGAATTTGAGGCAATGATGTAAACATGCCAAAAATGGTACTGCAAAAAGAACTCTGGGATAAAGTTACTCAAAGGTAAAGAATGGGGGAGTCATAAGAAATTTTTGATATCTTTGAATGTCCCTTGGCACAAAGTTGGGTTCATCTTTGTAAAATAGAAACAGTTTAGCACCAAGACGCTACCTATCAAGCTATCCCTTCAAGCCAATAGCTGTTGGCTTACGAAACCGCTGAGGAAGGTCAGTGTAAGGCCTAAGATTACTTGAAAAGGGGTTTCTGGCTGAGACTAGGAAAAATAGCAGTTTCAAGATTACTCCAAAAAATATGGCCTTTATGGGAGGGTAACAATAGAAGTAAGGACGATTCACAATAAGCAAACAAAAAGGAGCAAGTTGTAAAACCAACAGTGATGCATAAATAAATAGATACAAAAATAATCAATGAAAATAAATAATTTGGATAAAAAGAATTCAATCATAACTATACAATACAATACGATGCTTCTAGTCCGCAAACACCTTGACAGTTCGTTGCGGATTACAAAAAAGGAAAAGTGGAACATAATTTCCAGGAAATGCACCTTTACTAAAAAAAATAAATAACCAAATTAAATTCCATAAAATTTCTCAACCAACCAAGTTTTCAAGAATTTGCGAAAAACCAGATAGCTTGATTTAACGCGAATATCCTCAGGTAACTTATTCCATAATACAACAGCCTGATAATATAATGAAGTATTAAGGATAGATTTATATCTGAGTTGCTTAATTGAAGGAAACTGAAGCAACATTAAGTTATGCAATTTATAAGAGCAGGTTGAATGAAGTAAATTTGCTCAATTAACCAAATGAAAAGGGGGCTAACCCATTCAGTACCTTTAAATCAAAACTACAAAGCTTAAATTGAGCCCTTGCCTCAGTTGGATTCCAGTTCATAACTGAATACAATAACACACAAAACCCACCATGGACATGGTTCAGCATCAGCTTGCATAAAAGATAAGAAATTAAGAGCAGATAAATCAATGTGGAAAATGGAAATATTTTCAGACTGTTAGCATAGAAAAGTACAATTAGTTTGCATAACCGATCTATTTTTGCACCTCTTGGTTTTTACACCTTGCTTGCCTTTCTTCGTTTTCTGTACGGGAGTGTGACAAAAAGGAAGCCACTGCTGAAAAAAAGCCTTATGGTATGCCGCATGCTGTTTTTACATTTAGGGGACACCTAGTTTGGTCTTGTGGTCCGGTGAGACCAAACAAGTACTTTGTGGTTTTTATTCTAAGCAATATGTTTGGCATAGAACAAACAGCATTTCACACCACACTAACACAATCCCTGTACTAAACCATTTCTCTACTTCAGGAAGCAGGTGAAAGCTTGTCTCTTCAACCAAGCCTTTAGTGGAAGAAGTAACTAACTTGTTAGTCTCACTCACACACACAAGGAGTGACTCGGGCTGCACATACTGCAGCGGGACATGTTTATCCACTCCTACCCTAGCTGAGATAATAATTAACCATCTCTCCGACCTCATGTGCAACTCTCTTTAAATTGGGCATCTTATTTTCTAACTCCTCTTACTCTCTTACCTATCCATATGTTCCATCTTTGCTTATACCCTACGCTGTCTACTAAAATGTTCTATTACATATTGTGTTGACATTGTAAGTAGTATACTATCCAGCTTATAACTGAAAAAGAAAAACACCTATATTGCGACCCAAATCGGGAGATAGACGTTTATCTCACAAAAATGAATAAAGCGGTATAATCGAAGGCCGAATTTGGACATTTTCAACTGCACTCCGTCACGGATGCGGACAAAGTTGATGGGGCGTGTCGAAGGCGTGGTGAAGGCGGAACTGGGGCGTGGTTATCAGCCGATCAGAGATGGGCGCCTTTCGCCGATAATGGAAAACAAATATGCATTTTTATCGAGAATTTAGGGCACTTTTCCTGGACCCTGTTTTTCCACGAATAAGACCCCAAAAAGTGCCTTAAATGACCAGATGACCACTGGAGGAAATCGGGGATGACCTCCCCTGACCCCCCCAGTGGTCACAAACCCCCTCCCACCACAAAATATGCCGTTTCACAACTTTTTATTTTCACCCTCAAATGTCATACCCACCTCCCTGGCAGCAGTATGCAGGTCACTGGAGCAGTTATTAGGGGGTGCAGTGGACTTCAGGCAGGTGGACCCAGGCCCATCCCCCCCTACCTGTTACAATTGTGCTGCTTAATGCTTAGTCGTCCAACCCCCCCAAACCCACTGTACCCACATGTAGGTGCCCCCCTTCACCCCTTAGGGCTATAGTAATGGTGTAGACTTGTGGGCGGTGGGTTTTGAGGGGGATTTGGGGGGCTCAACACACAAGGGAAGGGTGCTATGCACCTGGGAGCTCTTTTACCTTTTTTTTTGTTTTTGTAAAAGTGCCCCCTAGGGTGCCCGGTTGGTGTCCTGGCATGTGAGGGGGACCAGTGCACTACGAATCCTGGCCCCTCCCACGAACAAATGCCTTGGATTTATTCGTTTTTGAGCTGGGCGCTTTCATTTTCCATTATCGCTGAAAAACAAAAACACCCAGCTCACAAATTGTCGAATAAAACATGGACGTCTATTTTTTCCGAAAATAGGGTTCGGTCCGCCCCTTCACGGACCCGTTCTCGGAGATAAACGCCCATGGAGATAGACGTTTTCGTTCAATTATGCCCCTCCATGCCATACTTTGTATTGTTATTTGAATGTTTTTACTGCTGTAATTGTCTATTACTCATGTTTGATTTATTCTTACTGTACACCGCCCTGAGTGAATTCTTTCAAAACGGCAGTAAATAAACCCTAATAAATAAATAAACGGTGGTAGCATCATTATATTGGGGAGATACTTTGCAGCAGTGGAGGATTATGAAAAGGGAGGGCAATATGGAGGATGCAAAGTACAAAGCAGGCCCTGGAGGAAAATGTGTTCCAGTTGCCGTAGACCTGAGAGTTGACAAGATTCACACTGTCAACACGACGCCAATCCAAAGCACAAAGCAAAAGCCGCAATGGAATTATCAAGAAGAAAGTGAATGCCCTTGAGTACCCACTGTGATGGTGCCAGGTCGGCTGCCACCCGGGGCGGATCGCCAATGTGCACCCTCCCCCCGGGGTGCAGCACGACACCCCCCCCCCCCCCCGGGGCACAATGACACCCCCCTGACGCATCAACCTCCCCTGGGTGCACGCCGCTGGAGGGGTGCAGAGAGCGGCCGCGCGCCTGTCGGCTCCGCTGGCTCCCTGCTCCCTCTGCCCCGGAACAGGAAGTAACCTATTCCGGGGCAGAGGGAGCAGGGAACCAGCGGAGCCGACAGGTGCGCGGCCGCTCTCTGCAACCCTCCAGCGGCATGCACCCGGGGTGGACCGCCCCCACAGCCCCGCCCTTGGTACGTCGCTGAGTACCCAGTCAAAACTCTGACTTGAATCCTTTAGAAAATCTGTGACAGGCTTAGGGCCTTGTTTACTAAGGCGCGTGAGTGTTTTTAGCGTGCACTAAAAATGAGCAGGCGCTAACTCTACAGTCACCCGTATATTTCCTATGGGTGTCTCTTGCGAGAGCTAAAAACATCAGTGTGCCCACAGCTCGGCTTAGTAAACAGGATCTTTAGACTACAGTCTAGAGATGATCCTCAGCCAAACTGAAAGAGCTTCAGCTATTCTGCTGAGAATGGGGAAAACCCACCATCCTGCTCATTTTCAAACGAGAAGGCCGGCCATCTCCCGACAATATAGTTATACTAGCAAAAAAGGCCCGTTTCTTTGAGAGATGAAACGGGCGCTAGCAAGGTTTTTGTGTCCAGCGACCGTCCCCTGCAGGCACCCATGGCCAGGGACCCAGCTGTCCCCCAACCCTCCTCCAGGCAGGCACCTGTCCGCTGCTGTTGCTGGCGCTCCATCCCCCGGCCCCCCCTGCAGCCACCCATGGCCAGGGATCCAGCTGTCCCCCAACCCCCCCTGCAGGCAGGCACCTGTCCACTGCTGTCGCTCCATCCCCCAGCCCCCCCTGCAGCCACCCATGGCCAGGGATCCAGCTGTCCCCGAACCCCCCCTCCAGGGACCTGTCTGCTGCTGTCGTTGGCGCTCCGCGATGCGGTGTGCAAGTGAAAAATGTCCGGCGAGGGGCAGGGGGAGATGGCGTTTCGTGGAGTGTGTTTGCTCCGCCCTCGTCGTCATCACGTTGTGACGCGAGGGCGGGGCACACACTCTTCGGCAAACCGGATATCTATCTCGCCCGCTTCAAAGTCCCGGTTGGAGGCTTCATAGAACGTTGGAGGTGCCTTTTATATAGAGAGATTTCTGTACAAAAATGTGAAAATTCTGCATGAAAGGGGAGGTGCTGTTGCTGGGGGATTTCAACCTACCAGATGCGGATTGGAATGTCCTAAGATGTTTCTATTGTATGAAGTGAATTTGAGGAAAGATGTAAATATGCCAAAAATGGTACTGCCAAAAGAACTCTGGGATAAAGGAAATCATACCAAACACTGTTCACCCTCCTCCATTGAGAAAATGGCCATTTAACCCTACCCTCTGTTTTCTGTCCAATAACCAATTTCTAATCCACACCAGAACCTTGCCTCCTATCCCCTGACTCTTAAATTTTCTCAGGAGTCTCTCATGAGGAACTTTATCAAAAGCTTTCTGAAAATCTAGATACACTACATCAACTAACTCACCTTTATCCACATTTATTCACACCTTCAAAGAAATGAATCAAATTGGTGAGGCAAGACTTCCCTTGGCTGAACTCATGCTGACTGACCCATTAAACCATGTTTGCCTATCACGTGCTCTGTAATTTTCTTTATAATAATTTCCACTATTTTGCTCGGCACTAATGTCAGGCTTACTTGGTCTATAATTTCCCAGATCACCCCTAGAACCCTTTTTAAAAATCGGCGTCACATTGGACACCCTCCAATCTTCAGGCAGTACGGATGATTTTAACAACAGGTACATATTACTAACAGCAGATCAGCAATTTAATGCTTGATTTCTTTGAGTACCCTGTCTTTGTCCAGTTTCGCTTAAGCAGTTAAGTACTACTACTACTACTACTACTATTTAGCATTTCTATAGCGCTACAAGGCATATGCAGCGCTGCACAAACATAGAAGAAAGACAGTCCCTGCTCAAAGAGCTTACAATCTAATAGACAAAAAATAAATAAAGTAAGCAAATCAAATCAATTAATGTGAACGGGAAGGAAGAGAGGAGGGTAGGTGGAGGCGAGTGGTTACGAGTCAAAAGCAATGTTAAAGAGGTGGGCTTTCAGTCTAGATTTAAAGGTGGCCAAGGATGGGGCAAGACGTAGGGGCTCAGGAAGTTTATTCCAGGCGTAGGGTGCAGCGAGACAGGAGGCGCGAAGTCTGGAGTTGGCAGTAGTGGAGAAGGGAACAGATAAGAAGGATTTATCCATGGAGCGGAGTGCACGGGAAGGGGTGTAGGGAAGGACGAGTGTGGAGAGATACTGGGGAGCAGCAGAGTGAGTACATTTATAGGTTAGTAGAAGAAGTTTGAACAGGATGCGAAAACGGATAGGGAGCCAGTGAAGGGTCTTGAGGAGAGGGGTAGTATAGGTAAAGCGACCTATAGTGCTAAATATTGCACTTTACTGGATAAAAGAGAACCAGCTCCGTAAACCCAGATATTTAATGCCAGCGTCCGGACATGGCCTGGCATTGGATATCCGGGCACACCTTCAGAAATGGCCGAAAAAGTGCTGAGTGCTCCTGGCTGAAGATCTCCATCATTAAATATACCACAATGCTCTTGAAACAAACGTTCTGACTAATAGCCAGACTATTACAAAAAAAGGTTTAGTAATAAAACAAAAATGAGCTGAAATTCATAGCAGTTGTTTTTGGCAGATAAGAGTTTCTTGACACACCTGCCCTGCTTGTGGAAAATACTATGAGTGGAACATTTCTTCAACTTTTTAAATTTCTGATCTACAGTGCCGTAAACATAAAATTTCAAAAGAACAATGATACCAATTGTATTTCAGAATACAAAAAATATATATAAATGCAACTAAAAATCCTTTGACCACAACAAAATCCTGAAAACTAAATAGACAGGAAAATAGCCAGTCTATAATCAGTTTTAACAGAGCATGCCACCCAGTTAAAAATAACCCGTCTCAGTTGCCCCAAAGGATCTCATTAAATAGTCCAAAAACAGAGGGGAAAAAAAGACATGCAATGAACTGACAAGTGCGCTGACGCTGTGGGGGAAATGGAAGGGACAAAGTTGACCAAACTAAACCCCCTCCATGCTGCGATTTGGGTTATTTTCTAATCATCTTGTATTTAGGTCATCTGCTGCTCTACAGTCAGGTTATAGTTTACTTTTATCACTGCAATAGGAATGGACTGCTACTAGGTCTAAATTTGACGTGCCCTTGAAGGTTGAATGGTTGGGTCATCCGGGCTTAAATTTGAACCAATGAATTGAAAGACCACACAGATGTTTGTCCGTGTTTGCTGTAGACCGATCCATTGAAACAGGTCTCCTTTCTCAAATCTAGAAAGCTGGAGGCCTCGATTGTGATCATGAAAGCGTCTTCTGGTTTCTGTCTGTAGGAGGGTAATTTTAGAGCAGGGTGCTCAGGCAGAAAAGGCACACTGACCTTTTATGTTATTTATGTATTTATAAAATCAAAAACACAGCTTCACACCTGCTGTGTTTTCCAGTGGAGGTAGGAAAAAACCGTCACTCTGCTGACTTAAATTAGTGTTAATATATGTGGAGAAAAAAGCTTCAGTAACGCCACCCAGCCAGACTGAGATCATCAGACTACAAGGCGTGGGCCCAGATCAACATCATCTAGCTCAAAAAAAAAAAAAAACTCCACAGTATTTCAATTAAAGCTAAATAGGTGATCAAATAATAGGTTAATTCCTATCTCCAAAGATCACAGAATATCTGACCTGTGCACTACTTTGCAGTCTTATAATACCTTTATACTGCCGACTACTTATCTTGACTCCAATGTCTGTGGCGTTGCGCTCTCATTCAGTACCATCAATCATAACCCAACAGGGAGTCCCCGTTTCGCTGACGCTGCTTCAGGGGTTCGGCCCACTTGTAAAGTTCTAAATTTCAATTTTTCATCTGCTGCTATTCATAGACACGTATATCATCCGGTGTCTCCTTAGGCTGCAACCCGAAAGCTAGCCGCATTTATATCCCGCATTGGCCCAAGTAGAACTCAGGTTCAATGTGGCTTACATATCAATTAGAAAAGCAAGGACATGTTCAAATATATTAACAGAAAGTAAAATACATCATATTTATTATGACTTCTGTATCCCACACAGAGTTCAGATTCAACGTGGCTTACAACCCAACTATAAGTAGGTACTATCTCTGTCCCTAGAGGGCTCACAATCTTGATTTTTGTATCTGGAGCAATGGGGAGGGGGGGGGGGGGTGGTGGTTAAGGGTCACAAGGAGCTGCAGTGGGAATTGAACCCAGGATGCTGGAATCAAGGTCTGCTGCACTAACCATTAGGCCACTCCAGTAAAACTTGAGTAGGGAACAGATGTAATTAAATACTTAGGGGGTCCTTTTACAAAGGCACGGTAAAAAATGGCCTGTGGTAGTGTAGGCGCATTTTTTAGGCTCACTGGGCCACTTTTTTTTACTGTGGTTGGGAAAAGGCCACGAAATGGGTGTGAACAAAAATTAAAACTAGCAGGCACCTCTTTACGGCCTGAGCCCTCACCGCCAGCCATTGGCTTAGCAGTAAGGGCTCATGCACTACCCATGCGGTAACCATTAGGACCGCTGAGAGACTAGGCCGGGCCCGGGGCAAGGCCGCCCCACCTCTGCCCCCCTCCACCGCTCCCCCTGCCGCCCTCTGTCGCTCCCCCCGCTGCTGCAGTCCGCTCTCACCTGCCTGCCTACACGGCTCCGGGCCCCCTGCATTCAAAGCGGAAGTCGCAGATCGCCTCTCTTCTGGCCTCACCTCCCTGTGCCCCACCCTCGTCTGATGTAACTTCCGGTTTCTGCAAGGGCGGGACACAGGGAGGGAAGGCCCAAAGGGAGGCAATCTCTGACTGCTGCTTCGAATGCAGGGGGCCCAGAGCCAAGGAGGCAGGCAGGTGAGACCGGGGACTGCAGCGCCGGCGGCCTGACCCCGGCGCCGGGTCCCCCTTAGAGGCCCGGGCCCGGGGAATTTTGCTCCCCCTCTCGGCGGCCCTAGTAACCATGCAATGTGCACCAACATGTTTGTGCTACTGATTACCGCCAGGAAACCCCCGCAGTGGGATTCAGCACAAGCCAAACTCAGAATTACAGCTGGGTGCATGTGCTACCCTGGCAGGAATGCTGATTTGGCATGCATTACCTGCACATAAGCTCTCCTGCAGCTTTGCAAATGGACCCCTTAGTGATTTAAGGAGTGGCCTAGTGGTTAGAGTGGTGGACTTTGGTCCTGGGGAACTGGGTTCGATTCCCACTGCAGGCACAGGCAGCTCCTTGTGACTCTGGGCAAGTCACTTAACCCTCCATTGCCCCATGTAAGCCGCATTGAGCCTGCCATGAGTGGGAAAGCGCAGGGTACAAATGTAACAAAAATAAAATAGATACTATTGGAGATTCTACATGGAATGTTGCTATTCCACTAGCAACATTCCATGTAGAAGGCTGCGCAGGCTTCTGTGTCTGTGAGTCACAGAAGCAGAAGCCTGCGCGGCCACATTGGTGACTGCAAGGGCCGACTTCTACATGGAATGTTGCTAGTGGAATAGCAACATTCCATGTAGAATCTCAAATAGTAGCAACAGTGGAGGAGTGGCCTAGTGACAGTGGAGGAGTGGCCTAGTGATTAGGGTGGTGGACTTTGGTCCTGAGGAACTGAGTTCAATTCCCACTTCAGTCACAGACAGCTCCTTGTGACTCTGGGCAAGTCACTTAACCCTTCATTGCCCCAGGTACAAATAAGTACCTAAGCCGCAATAAGCCTGCCATGAGTGGGAAAGTACGGGGTACAAAAAATATGGAGGAAAAAGTCTAACGGGCTAGGAGAGTGGGAGGTGGGATGAGGTAAAAATTAATGCCATGATATAATCATAAGGCCAGAATGTAATCATGCTGTCGTATAATTTTAGGAGTTTTTTTTTTTTCCAATTAGTCCATGATTCATTGGATTTGTCCTTGATCCAAATTCTTTCTTGCCTTCTACATTTACGTTTCATTTAAGAAACAAGTACAACATATGTGCTTATCTGCATTTATCAGAGAGTCTGCCCAATAACTCTCACACAATATAACATCTGCTGTGTGTGTGCAGGAAGAAATTGGGGAAGAGACATGTATTTTCTACAATACACTGATAAGTGTTAATCCTGCCCCGCCTTAGACAGGTTTTTAGATATGCATCCTCCTGGTTCAGGCTCCCAGTTCCCTCTCCCAAAGAATCTGGTAATTAAACGAAATAATCATGATCTCCCTGAAACCACCACTCCAGCTAAATGGACTGTTTGAAAATTGTCCACCCATCCCTGCAGCTGGGAGGCGGGACTGGTGGTTGGGAGGCGGGAAATACTGCTGGACAGACTTATACGGTCTGTGCCCTGAAAAAGACAGGTACAAATCAAGGTAAGGTATACACATATGAGTTTATCGTGGGCAGACTAGATGGACCGTGCAGGTCTTTTTCTGCCGTCATCTACTATGTTACTATGTTACTATGAAATGCACTGATGGTTCTTTGCTCTGATTTATAGCTGCTCTTTGCTGCCCCCTAGCAGCTGACTGCAACTGCAGGTGACTCTCTAGCCTGCCTAAAGATCGAGCCGGCCCTGCCACCCATAAAAGTGCAAATATGATACCGCCCCCTCCCCATTTTAGGTGTATTTTTACTGGAATGGGAGTCCTCAGATGTACAAAACTCACTCAACGCAGCATGAAAAGCATTGTATAATGAAAATATATTCCAATATGAACTTGATAGAAATCCTATATAATAATTCTCACCTCCAGCGTTCTATCTTGCTGCCTGTGTCTGTGGCTTTCTTCGCAGTTGGTCTGCTAGGCTCCATAGATCAGGCTGACATCACGTAGAACGCCAGAGCTGGAGGAGGAGGGGCGAAAGGGGCAGGACACAGGGGTGGAGGCGGAGCTTGAAAGAAACAGAAGCATTGAGGGGCGGAGTAGCCGACAGCGTTCCGACCAATGGCACGGAAAGAAAGGTCGGAGTCATCCTTGGGCATCAGCGGAGGGGGCAGAGCCACGTAGAGCGTGCTGCTGTGCCAGTGCACGGGTGCGCTCGCGCGTTCCTGCACTGGGTGTGGGGGAGGGGCGACCTCAAGAGTCGTAAAGGTGTGAAAGAGGAGGAGAGCAGGCGATGGCCACGGCTGCCCCTCCAGGCCCCATGTGTGGGCAGCCGCAACAACTCGGAGGGAGGGAGGGAACTTGAAACTCGGAGGGAGGGAGCCTGAAAGTCGGAGGGAGGGGGACCCTGGCACACACTCTCATTCTCACACACACACTCTCTCTCTCACAGACACACTCACACCCAGGCTCACTCGCTCTCTGTCACACACACACACTCACACATTCACTCTCTCTCTCTCTCTCACACACAGTCACTCTCACACACACTCTCTCAAACATACACACTCCAAGGAAAACCTTGCTAGCGCCCATTTCATTTGTGTCAAAAACGGGCCTTTTTTTACTAGTATTTAATAAAACTACATTAAATTACATACAGTGGGGGAAATAAGTATTTGATCCCTTGCTGATTTTGTAAGTTTGCCCACTGACAAAGACATGAGCAGTCCATAATTGAAGGGTAGGTTATTGGTAACAGTGAGAGATAGCACATCACAAATTAAATCCGGAAAATCACATTGTGGAAAGTATATGAATTTATTTGCATTCTGCAGAGGGAAATAAGTATTTAATCCCTCTGGCAAACAAGACCTAATACTTGGTGGCAAAACCCTTGTTGGCAAGCACAGCGGTCAGACGTCTTCTGTAGTTGATGATGAGGTTTGCACACATGTCAGGAGGAATTTTGGTCCACTCCTCTTTGCAGATCATCTCTAAATCATTAAGAGTTCTGGGCTGTCGCTTGGCAACTCGCAGCTTCAGCTCCCTCCATAAGTTTTCAATGGGATTAAGGTCTGGTGACTGGCTAGGCCACTCCATGACCCTAATGTGCTTCTTCCTGAGCCACTCCTTTGTTGCCTTGGCTGTATGTTTTGGGTCATTGTCGTGCTGGAAGACCCAGCCACGACCCATTTTTAAGGCCCTGGCGGAGGGAAGGAGGTTGTCACTCAGAATTGTACGGTACATGGCCCCATCCATTCTCCCATTGATGCGGTGAAGTAGTCCTGTGCCCTTAGCAGAGAAACACCCCCAAAACATAACATTTCCACCTCCATGCTTGACAGTGGGGACGGTGTTCTTTGGGTCATAGGCAGCATTTCTCTTCCTCCAAACACGGCGAGTTGAGTTCATGCCAAAGAGCTCAATTTTTGTCTCATCTGACCACAGCACCTTCTCCCAATCACTCTCGGCATCATCCAGGTGTTCACTGGCAAACTTCAGACGGGCCGTCACATGTGCCTTCCGGAGCAGGGGGACCTTGCGGGCACTGCAGGATTGCAATCCGTTATGTCGTAATGTGTTACCAATGGTTTTCGTGGCGACAGTGGTCCCAGCTGCCTTGGGATCATTGACAAGTTCCCCCCTTGTAGTTGTAGGCTGATTTCTAACCTTCCTCATGATCAAGGATACCCCACGAGGTGAGATTTTGCGTGGAGCCCCAGATCTTTGTCGATTGACAGTCATTTTGTACTTCTTCCATTTTCTTACTATGGCACCAACAGTTGTCTCCTTCTCGCCCAGCGTCTTACTGATGGTTTTGTAGCCCATTCCAGCCTTGTGCAGGTGTATGATCTTGTCCCTGACATCCTTAGACAGCTCCTTGCTCTTGGCCATTTTGTAGAGGTTAGAGTCTGACTGATTCACTGAGTCTGTGGACAGGTGTCTTTCATACAGGTGACCATTGCCGACAGCTGTCTGTCATGCAGGTAACGAGTTGATTTGGAGCATCTACCTGGTCTGTAGGGGCCAGATCTCTTACTGGTTGGTGGGGGATCAAATACTTATTTCCCTCTGCAGAATGCAAATAAATTCATATACTTTCCACAATGTGATTTTCCGGATTTAATTTGTGATGTGCTATCTCTCACTGTTACCAATAACCTACCCTTCAATTATGGGCTGCTCATGTCTTTGTCAGTGGGCAAACTTACAAAATCAGCAAGGGATCAAATACTTATTTCCCCCACTGTATATGAAACCCCGACATGGTTATGTTTCAGTTTCCATCTGCATCGGGTGTAAAACAAATATATTCAGAGACAGGGTTGGCCCAAGGCAATCTGCAGCCTGAGGCAGGGATGAAATGGCGCCCCAGCCCCCCAGCATCGTGCCCCCACCCCCGCCAACTCCTTTCTGCATCCCCAGCCGGAGTCTAGCATCTCTCCCTCCCAAACCTACCTTCCTTTTTGTTGTTTTCAAAAGTCAGAGGCGGCTGCAATCCCCATACGCTGCCCTGCTGCTGGCACCGGCGTCTCCTCTGTACAGCGGCCCGTGTCCGAGGAAACAGGAAGTTATGTCCTCAGTACAGAGGAGGCAGCAGGGCAGGCTATGGGGATTGATGCTGCTGACAGCTTTTGAAAAACAAATCAAGAAGGTAAGCTGTGGAGGGGCTTTGAGGAAGGAAGTGGGGGGGGGGGGAGATGCCACTCCATAATGAGTGCTGTCTGAGGCCCCCGCCTCAGTTAGTCTCAGGGCCGCCGAGAGCCGGGGCCCGGGACAAGGCCCCCCCGGGCCCCCCACCCGAGGTCGCCACCCACCTGAAGTCGCCGGGCCCCCCTCCACCCGCTACCGGGCCCGGAACTAACCTTAAGCCTCCTTCTTTCACTTCGCGCAAACAGCAGCAGGGCAGACCTCTCTCCTCCTTCCTTCCGTGCCCCGCCCTCGCGGACATTACGTCAGGCGAAGGTGGGACACGGAAGGAAGGACTGGCCTGCCCTGCTGCTGCTTGCGCGAAGTGAAAGGAGACTTAAGGTTAGTTCCGGAGCGGGGCGGGCGGGCCACACTGCAGCGGAGGCCCGGGCCCGGGGACTTTTGTCCCCCCCTGTCCCCCCCTCTCGGCGGCCCTGGTTGGTCTAATGGTAGGGCCGTCACTCTTCAGAGGCTGTCACTACTCTTTCAAAAAAAAAAAAAAGACCAATTATGTTTTCTGAGGTTTTACTTTTGCCTTATTCTGTATAGCGATTGTACAACCATGCTTTTTTCCCCTCTTTTCTTCTTTGCGGAGTCTGTCTATCTGTATATATAACCTATGCTGAGAATAGGAGGAGGCACAGTGCCAGGGGGAGGGAATCCCCCCCGCCACAGTACAAGTAGAAATGGGCTGCTGTGGCATTGGTGAACAGGGTCTAATTGCCCCAGGGATCCCAAGCCCTGTGGCTCAGAAGGATCAAGGGGGTGATGATTTTCTGTTTCCTAAGGAGACAGTCTGAAGCCTAAGAGATTGTTTACGTGTTGGAGGTTCAGGTATTGTACAACATCTCGACTGGCTCAAAGACAAGGATATATAAAAATGTATAAATAAATAAATCCCTTGGTACAGGAAGAAAGTGGCAGCAGTGAAGAGGAGCTGAATGCGCCTCAAGGATCCCAAACCCCACAGAACCCAAAGAATGGGGCAGTAAAGACAAAGTGAATGTGTCACAGGGATCCCAAGCCCCACAGAACCCAAAGAATGGGGCAGTGAAGACAAAGTGAATGTGTCACAGGGATCCCAAGCCCCACAGAACCCAAAGAATGGGGCAGTAAAGACACAGTGAATGTGTCACAGGGATCCCAAGCCCCACAGAACCCAAAGAATGGGGCAGTGAAGACAAAGTGAATGTGTCACAGGGATCCCAAGCCCCACAGAACCCAAAGAATGGGGCAGTAAAGACACAGTGAATGTGTCACAGGGATCCCAAGCCCCACAGAACCCAAAGAATGGGGCAGTGAAGACAAAGTGAATGTGTCACAGGGATCCCAAGCCCCACAGAACCCAAAGAATGGGGCAGTGAAGACAAAGTGAATGTGTCACAGGGATCCCAAGCCCCACAGAACCCAAAGAATGGGGCAGTGAAGACACAGTGAATGTGTCACAGGGATCCCAAGCCCCACAGAACCCAAAGAATTGGCCAGTGAAGACAAAGTGAATGTGTCACAGGGATCCCAAGCCCCACAGAACCCAAAGAATGGGGCAGTGAAGACAAAGTGAATGTGTCACAGGGATCCCAAGCCCCACAGAACCCAAAGAATTGGCCAGTGAAGACAAAGTGAATGTGTCACAGGGATCCCAAGCCCCACAGAACCCAAAGAATGGGGCAGTGAAGACAAAGTGAATGTGTCACAGGGATCCCAAGCCCCACAGAACCCAAAGAATGGGGCAGTGAAGACACAGTGAATGTGTCACAGGGATCCCAAGCCCCACAGAACCCAAAGAATTGGCCAGTGAAGACAAAGTGAATGTGTCACAGGGATCCCAAGCCCCACAGAACCAAAGAATGGGGCAGTGAAGACAAAGTGAATGTGTCACAGGGATCCCAAGCCCCACAGAACCCAAAGAATGGGGCAGTGAAGACAAAGTGAATGTGTCACAGGGATCCCAAGCCCCACAGAACCCAAAGAATGGGGCAGTAAAGACACAGTGAATGTGTCACAGGGATCCCAAGCCCCACAGAACCCAAAGAATGGGGCAGTAAAGACACAGTGAATGTGTCACAGGGATCCCAAGCCCCATGGCACAGCTGCTGTGGCCATAGTGAAGAGAAGGAACTGGAATTTAAAAAAAAAATGTAAGGCAAGGCTGGAGGGAGGGTAAAGAAATCAGGAGTCCAGTGTAGAGAGCTGCATGGGGAATGGGGATTGTGGGATTCCTGCAGGGATGCAAGAAGTTGCTGTGGGATTCCCATGGGAGTGTAGTCAAAATCTCTGGCGACACCAGAATGAGGCTTGGAACCCTCGTTGATTGAATAGTGAATACCCTCCAAAAAACCACAGGAGGCAATTGGGGTCAGGAGGAAACAGAGGGCTGCGAGCAAGCAAGTAATAGCATTGACTCCTGTGGGGATGGAATGGATCCTAGTCGGTACAGGTGCGTATGGGTTAGATTCCTTTGGGGATGGGAGAAATTTCTGTCCCCGTGCAATTCTAGTCTAGTGCGAGAGTGTGTGGGGAGGGGAGAAGGGAGGAAAATTCTGGTCACTGCATCTCAAAAACAGATATAGTGGAATTAGAAAAGGTACACAGAAGGGCGACGAAAATGATAAAGGGGATGAGACAACTTCCCTATGAGAAAAGGCTAAAGCGGCTGAGGGGAGATATGATAGAAGTCTATAAAATAATGAGTGGAGTTGAACGGGTAGATGTGAAGCGTCTGTTTACGCTTTCCAAAAATACTAGGACTAAGGGGATTGCGATGAAGCTACAAGGTAGTAAATTTAAAACGAATCAGAGAAAATGTTTCCTCACTCAACGTGAAATTAAACTCTTGAATTCGTTGCCAGAGAATGTGGTAAAGGCGGTTAGCTTAGCGGGGTTTAAAAAAGGTCTGGACGGCTTTCTAAAGGAAAAGTCCACAGACCATTATTTAATTGACTTGGGGAAAATCCACTGCTTAATTCTGGGATTAGCAGTATAAAATGTTTTGTACTTTTTTGGGATCTTGCCGGGTATATGTGACCTGGATTGGCCACTGTTGGAAACAAGATGCTGGGCTTGATGGACCTTTGGTCTGTCCCAGTTTGGCAACACTTATGTACTTATGAAAGTGAGGAAAGGGAAGAAAGAGGGGGAGTGAGTGGTTACCTTGAGCGTGAATGAAAGAAAGGGATATGTGCCTTTTGTGTCACACCAGAGATGTGCATTTTTCAACTTGTGCATCTGTGGGAAAAAATGCTGAGTACACCTGCTCGAAGCCTGTGCATTGAGAGTCGGGCTTAACATTGTTTATTTCCAAGCACAGACTAGTAGGAGGAAGAAAGGACCATGAACGAGGCCTCACCACAGCTTGTTTCCTGCAAGAATTTATTAATCAGCAACTGCACATGGAAGATTAAATAGTTCACCACAACCACAGGTCCTGTGTCCTCAGAGTATGGGGTTTCAAGAGTGGAGATACTTGCTCTTGGGATTCAGTGTTTTCTCGATTTACCGTAACCCTTCGGTGTTTGCTGGTCAGGAAAAAATAACAAAGCCAAAACAAAAACGGAAGACACTTTTCTGTTCTTCCAGGAAATGCTGTGCAGCCAGCTCTACAAACAGAGGTGTAGAAAGACCAACCTTTATTGAAGAAATAACTGGAAAATGAGTACAGGAAATGAGCTGTTTATTCTTACAGGAGGCTAATAGATACATCTGACAGCTGTTTATCAGTGGTCTGTGATTAAATCTGGCAGAAGAAGAAGATAACAAGATATACATTCCTCCTTAATTTGAACCAGCACTATCCAAAGTCCTCTGAGATCTTCCCAGACCCTCCAGAAAACTGATATGGGGTCATCTTTGACTCTTCTCTCTCCTTCTCTGCTCATATCCAGCAGATCGCCAAGACCTGTCGTTTCTTTCTTTACAACATCTGTAAAATCCGCCCCTTTCTTTCCGAGCACTCTACCAAAACCCTCATCCACACCCTTGTCACCTCTCGTTTAGACTACTGCAATCTGCTTCTTGCTGGCCTCCCACTTAGTCACCTCTCCCCTCTCCAGTTGGTTCAAAACTCTGCTGCCCGTCTCGTCTTCCGCCAGGGTCGCTTTACTCATACTACCCCTCTCCTCAAGTCGCTTCACTGGCTCCCTATCCGTTTTTGCATCCTGTTCAAACTTCTTCTACTAACCTATAAATGTACTCACTCTGCTGCTCCCCAATATCTCTCCACACTCGTCCTTCCCTACACCCCTTCCCGTGCACTCTGCTCCATGGATAAATCCTTCTTATCTGTTCCCTTCTCCACTACTGCCAACTCCAGACTTCGCGCCTTCTGTCTCACTACACCCTACGCCTGGAATAAACTTCCTGTGCCCCTACGTCTTGCCCCATCCTTGGCCACCTTTAAATCTAGACTGAAAGCCCACCTCTTTAACATTGCTTTTGACTCGTAACCACTTGTAACCACTCGCCTCCACCTACCCTCGTCTCTTCCTTCCCGTACACATTAATTGATTTGATTTGCTTACTTTATTTTTTGTCTATTAGATTGTAAGCTCTTTGAGCAGGGACTGTCTTTTTTCTATGTTTGTGCAGCGCTGCGTACGCCTTGTAGCGCTATAGAAATGCTAAATAGTAGTAGTAGTAGTAGTAGTAGAGTAATCTAAGAAAGTATTATTTCACGGAAAGGGTGGTGGAGGCATAGAATGACCTCTCGGTGAAGGTTGTGGAGTCGAGGACTGTGTCAGAATTTAAAAAGGCATGGGATAAGCATGTGGGATCACTTAAGAAAAGGAAGAGTTAGGGGTTACAGAGGATGGGCAGACTGGATGGGCCATATGGCCTTTATCTGCCGTCATGTTTCTCTGTTTTATTTTTATTTTATTTATTTGTTACATTTATATCCCACATTTTCCCACCTATTTGCAGGCTCAATGTGGCTTACATAGTACCGTAAAGGCATTCGCCAAGTCCGGTAGAGAAAAAAATACAAGGTGATATTCAGTGGGTTTTTTTCTAGCGAAAAAGGTGCCGGTACTCAAATGTCAGGAGACCCTTCAGGGGAGGGACCCACCCCACAATAGCCAGGCCCCCTGCAACCAGTCACAGAATCTATGACAAGGCAGAATTGGTGTGTAGAGTCTGAGCTCTTTCATTAAAATGTGGGGACCATGGGTCGATTTTAGCAGACAATGGAAAAGGTACAGGTACTCAGTACCCCCTCAAAAAAAGCCCTGGTGATATTATGGTCAAGAAAAGGTACATGTGTTTCAGGTACCATGGGGATAGAGGAGAGGAAAGGTTATATGGTGTCCATTACGAGCTTTGGTTCAGAGCGCAATAAAGCATGATTAAGAGGGTAATCCTATAAGGGACATGAGCGGGTAGAACAGTGTTTTACATGTTCAGGTGCTCCTATAAAAATGCCCAGGAGTCTAAGCTTGTATAAAGTAGTAATACCATCCAATAGAGAGGCAAACCAGGAGCGGTGATGTTATGAATGGGGTCAGAACCCCTCTCAAACTTACCTCTTTCCTGGGGGTCAGCTTCTTAGCTGGCTTCTGTTTCTTTTCTCTGTCCTTTCTGAGCTGGCTCTGTCTCTCTGTGCTGGCAGCTTCCAGCAGCATGGGGTTAATTGTTTTACTTTACTACAGCTGTGTGGGTGGACTGAGTTAGCGCTACCTCTCTTTGGGTGTACTGGCTTCAAGTGCTTCACGGTGTTGCATTGGTGTGGGTTGGGCCTCTCTGGGTCAGTGTGCTTTTGCCTGGCTCTAGGGAGAGTGACATCATCTGGGAAGGCCTTGATAAGGAAGTGGTGTTCTTTCTTTCGGGGCCTTCGCAACGTTTGCTTCTGGCTGCTTGCTTTAGGTCCAGGTTAATTTAGTGCAGTGTGCACTTGTGACTTGTGTGTTTGACTTCCCTGTTTTTCCCTATTGTTACGGTGTGTAGCACTGCTGTTGGTGCAGTGCTGGAGTTTGGTGCTGGGAGCTCCCTTGTTAGTAAGTGTTTAGGAAGCACCTTTTGTTGTTTGGGTATTTGGCTTTCCTGCTTGTTTCCTTGTGCTTTCCCCGCTTTTCCTCGTGACCTGTGTTTAGCTGCTGTAGCTGGGTGCTTAGGAAGCACCAGTGTTAGGTCTGGCGTTTGTCTTCCCTTCCTTTTCCCTTGTGGCTTCCCTGCACTTCTGTTAGTGTAGGGCGTAGGAGCATCCCTGTTAGTTTCTGTTAAGAGCACTGCTGATAGTGGAGGGCTTAGGAGCTCTTTGGTTGGTGCCGGGCTTAGGAACACTTTTGGTCAGTTTAGGAGTTAGGCGCACTTCAGCTACAGCCTGTTCTAGTCCTGGTCCCTGTGTCGTCCAGTAAGTCCTGCCGGCTACTCAAACCCAGGAGCTCAACTCCTGGGGGGCTTAGTAGCTAAGTGCAGGTGAAGCTGTGTGGACCAGTCCAGTGTCCTCCTGTCCGGGGGATTCCAGTCCAGTGTTCCAGTCCGGGGTTCCAGTCCTGTGTCCTCCAGTCTGGGGAATTCCAGTCCCGTGTTCCAGTCCGTGTGTTCCGGCTCACTGGGCGGTGCCTGCAGTCCCTGCCGGTGTCGGTGTGCTTGCCCAGCATTGGTTGGTGGGTTTTGCCTGCTGCTCTCGCTCCTCGTCAGCAGCCCAAGGGCTCACGTTTGCTCCAGAGCCCGGCCCCGCGGGCTTTGAACCTGAGAACCCGACAGGTGATCAGGAGGCTGACCTAACACAAGGAGTCCAGGGTGAAGAAGTGAAGATGCAAAGAGCTGAAACGCTGGTGCATTGGATCTTTGCAGGGGTGTAGCCAGACAGCCAGTTTTGGGTGGGCCTGGGCCCAAGAGGGGCAGGCAGAAGAACCCCATCCCGTCCCACAGGTGATTTGGTCTCTCCTTCTCTTGCCTGCATGCCATATGGTCTCTCAAACATCCCCTCTGTCCCGCATACCTTTTAAATAGCAGATTTTCACCGGCAGCGAGCAGCAACTAATACAGACTGCCCATGCTGGGCCCCACAGCCTTCCCATTGATGCAACTTCCTGTTTCCGCATAGGCGGGACTATGTCAGAGGGAAGGCTGTGGGGCTGGTGCGAGCAGTATTCACCTTCAGGTGAAGATTTGCTATTTACAAGGTATGCAGGAGGGACAGAGGTTGGCAGTTTTCAGCTGGTGGGGCTTGGGAATCCCTGTCAGCCACATCATAGGTGTGCTGCTACTGGGTGGGCCTGGCCCCCACCCTTGGCTACGCCACTGAGTCTTTGTTCATCAAATAAATCCTATTTGTGTGAAGTACTGAGGTCATATCATGCTATTTCCATCATCGGTTGCTCACCCTGGACTCCTTGTGATGGGTCATCCTGCTGATTAAAGTAAGAGCACCGACACGACGGTAGCGGTTTACAACCGAGCACCTATAGGAAACGTGAAAAAATGCATAAAGGCAGCAAACGCGTGGATGAGCTTTAATAAAAGTGCCGAAAAGAGAGTGACAGTCGTTCTTTGTATGAGCGTCCGACTCTTCAGCGGTGTACGGAAAACATTCAGAGGCAGAGGCCAAACGAGGAGCAGTGTGTAGGAGTTTACCATTTAGCTAACAGAAGCAAACGGCAGGTAATCTAACACAGAAAATCTCTTTGTACTAACTTGGGGTTAAAGCTTGGTGGAAAATATCTCGGAGGGCTGAGTTTCCCTTAGAATATCTCCTTTTGTTTTCCTTCATTTCAGAGGCCACTCGAGATGCACCAAGAAATCTCTCCATAATTCATGTTGTTGGTGGTGAGTTTCTTGGCTTTGTGGTCCAGTAGAAGCCTCGACTAATGGTTACACTAACTTCCATCGCACAAAAGTACTTGTTTGCTGCTTGATTGCATGCCATTGTCTGCCATAGTTCGGATCAGTACTGGATTTTGTGGCTACTGTTGCATCCTCCCTCTGTGGGAATCTCTCATTCACTGCTCATTTCCTCTTTGAATTCTGTCTTTGCAGGTGTTCTGTTCAGCTGAAAGCCAAGCAGCACGGTCGAGCTGCAAACAGGGACTCGAATAAGCTTAGGTACTGTTTAATTTAATTATTTGCTCAGGATACAGTAATACTTACAAGAGGTCGTAATTTAATAACACAAGTTTGCCATCAAAGTATAAATAAAAGGGAGACATTTTTCGAAGAACATTGGCCATTAAAAAACCCCACACGTGTTCGGAACATTACAAACCTTGTCTGCTTCCTCACTCCATAATTTAATACAGCGGACCAAGAGAGTTCAATGTAATATAACGTAGTCTCTAATGCAAGAATACATCCCAAACCCAAATGCAGATAAAATCATTACATATAAAAAAGAGCTATGATAAACTAGTATATTATAAAGGCATTTTTTAATATGTCAGTGACTACAGAATGAATAAATAAATACGGCCCTTAAAACTAAAAGAAACAGGTTGTATCCACGAAAAGTGGCCAGGAATACCCAGTCTAAAACTGCCCTCTATAGTCATCTTCTCATTTCCCAGTATTTATCACCTTTACTACTACTACTTATCATTTCTATAGCGCGACTAGACGTAGGCAGCGCTGTACACTTGAACATGAAGAGACAGTCCCTGCTCAACAGAGCTTACAATCTAATTAGGACAGACAAACAGGACAAATAAGGGTTAAGGACAAAGAGTTGCAAGATTCCGGAATCCCAATGTAGCAAGATTCTGTGCAGAATCCCAAAGAATAGCAAGATTCCGGAATCCCAAAGACTACTGCTACTACTACTTATCACTTCTATAGTGCTACTAGACATACGCAGCACTGTACACTTGGACATGAAGAGACAGTCCCTGCTCCACAGAGCTTACAATCTAATTAGGACAGAAAAACAGGACAAACAAGAGATAAGGGAATATTAAAGTGAGGATGATAAAATAGGTGAATTTTAACTCAGAAAGGAAGGGAAGCATCACTTCAGAGTATCCAAAGAGCAGAAGAGAGATTTTGGAACAATAGCAGCAAATAACAGACTGAGTCTGCTGTGGCTCCAACGTCATCTTTCACGCAACATCTCATCTGAGAAAATGCTGGGGGTGGAGAAGGGAGGAAGAGCATTTCCTTCTGAAGGTGCAAAGCAGTGAGATGGCAGCGCTGTCTGTGAATGGCTGAAGTTGAGTCTATCAGCAGTAACACGTGGCATTGCTTGCTCTATACAGGAGCGGTCAGTGGACACACAGCACGGACGAGGGCGCCAACTGAAAGAAGAGGTGCTACCAAAGGGGCACGTAGCCCCTTGTCCTGGGCAGTTCCACACGGTGCTGTCTGAATGCAATGAAGTGCCTGAAGCTTATCAGCAGCATCTGTGTCATGATGCTCTGCCAGGTGCCTTCGATTCTTCTAACTCAATCCGGTATGTACATGGTTTTTTTTTTTCTTCTTCTGATTGTAGACAAGAGCGGTGCTGCTTTGCCCACAGAAAAGGTGCACATATAACCTTCCTTTCCTTAAACAAAAATAGTATGAAACAAAACAGGCAACACAGAAAAAAATCTAAAAACAGAAACAAGTGATGCTAGAAAGTCAGAAACCTCAATCTGAAGGTTAGTCCAGACAATGCTTTTGTAAATGAAATTGAAATTTTATTTTATTTGTGAGCGGTGTAGAATGGGTAAAAGTTCAAAATGTAAGTATTGCACAAAAGGAAAGTATGTCAGGCCTTATTTCAGCCCTTGATTCCTTACGCTCCTGGGCGGATTTTATGATCTCAAGACCAATATTGTTTTGTGGTACCAATTATTTCTAAGGCAAGACTAGACTGGACAAAATATTCTGATTTTTTTTTTTTTTGTCTTTTTCCCAACACTTTGGAATGCATTTCCTTTATCTTTAGGGAGGGAGACTGATTATACAACATAGTAACATAGTAGATGACGGTAGAAAAAGACCTGCCCAGTCCATCTAGTCTGCCCAACAATTTAAACTCATATGTGGTACTTTATGTAAATACCTGACCTTGATTTGTTTCTGCCATTTTCAGGGCACAGACCGAAGAAGTCTGCCCAGAACAAGGCCCACCTCCCAACCACCAGCCCCGCCTCCCCCTACCGGCTCTGCCACCGGCTAAGCTTCTGAGGATCCATTCATTCTGAACAGGATTCCTTTATGTTTATCCCACGCATTTTTGAATTCCGTTAACGTTTTCATCTCCACCACCTCCCGTGGGAGAGCATTCCAAGCATCCACCACTCTCTCCGTGAAAAAATGCTTCCTGACATTTTTCTTGAGTCTGCCCCCCTTCAATCTCATTTCATGTCCTCTCCTTTTACCGCCTTCCCTTCTCCGGGAAAGGTTTGTTTGCGGATTTATACCTTTCAAATATTTGAACGTCTGTATCATATTACTCCTGTTTCTCCTCTCCTCCAGGGTATACATGTTCAGGTGCGCAAGTCTTTCCTCATACGTCTTGTAACGCAAATCCCATACCATTTTCGTAGCTTTTCTTTGTACCGCTTCAATCTTTTTTACATCCTTAGCAAGATACGGCCTCCAAAAATGAACACAATACTCCAATGACTTGTACAGGGGTATCAACACCTCTTTTCTTCTGCTGGTCACACCTCTCTCTCACCGCCTTGTCACACTGTTTTGTCGCCTTCAGATCCTCAGCTACTATCACCCCAAGATCCCTCGCCCCTTCCCTACCTATCAGACTCTCCCCACTTAACACATACATCTCCCGTGGATTTCTACACCCTAAGTGCATCACTTTGCATTTCTTCGCATTGAATTTTAATTGCCAAACCTTAGACTATTCTTCTAGCTTCCGTAGGTCCTTTTTCATGTTTTCCACTCCCTCCCGGGTGTCCACTCTGTTACAAATTTTAGTATCATCCGCAAAAAGGCAAACTTTACTTTCTAACCCTTCAGCAATGTCACTCACAAATATATTGAACAGAATCGGCCCCAGCACCGATCCCTGAGGCACTCCACTACTCACCTTTCCCTCCTCCGAGTGAATTCCATTTACCACCACCCTCTGGCGTCTGTCCGTCAACCAGTTCCTAATCCAGTTTACCACATCGGGTCCTATTTTCAGCCCATCAAGTTTATTTAAGAGCCTCCTGTGGGGAACCGTGTCAAAAGCTTTGCTGAAATCTAAGTAGATTATGTCCATAGCATGTCCACGATTCAATTCTCCGGTCACCCAGTCAAAGAATTCAATGAGATTCGTTTGCGGTAATGTGGGCATGTGTTTTGGACGCATGCAGATCCATTTTTCAGCGCACCTGTAAAAAAATGCCTTTTGGGGGGGGGGGGGGGGCGCCGAAAATGGACATGTGGCAAAGTGAAAATTGGTGTGCGTCCATTTTGGGTCTGAGACCTTACTACCACCCATTCAGTTAGTGGTAAGGTTTCACGCATTAACCAGGCGGTAGTGGTCACCACCCGTTCAAGTGCCGATTACCACCTGCACGCTGGAAAATAAAAATATTTTCCTGCGCGCGTAGTAGACGCACGTAAAAAAAATGAAATTACCGCTTGGGCCACGCGGTAGCTGGGCAGTAAATCCAAACTGATGCGCATTGAGCATGCGTAGGTGCCTTACATGGTTTAGTAAAAAGGCCCCTTTGTATCTGTTTATAACCTAAGTGAAGTACAATCAATACATTCATACAAATAAAAAAAACCCCAACTAATAATCACAACACAAATACACAGACAAAACCAAATAAAAATTACATATTTATACTTTACAAACTTGCATAAAAATGCGCCTTCAAATGTTTCCTGAAAATTGTAATCTCCTGTAAGTGCCCCCCTCACCCCGCAAACCCACATTTCTTCTGTCCAGAGATACCAGCAGTTGGCTGATTTGTCATTCAAAATAGGGACAGAGGGAGGCCATCACGAGGAGCCATGCAATCATTCCCCCACGCATATAACTAAAGCAAGGTAAAAGAAATGTTGGGGAGGGGGAGGAGAATGAGTATTACGTATTGCGTTGGCATTGTAAGTAGTAATACTATGCCATTGTTATTTGAATATTTTTACTGCTATAATTGTCTATTGCTCATGATTTATTCTTACTGTACACCACCTTGAGTGAATTCCTTCAAAAAGGCGGCAAATAAATTCAAATAAATAAATAATCCTGAATGCCCTGGGTGTAGAAAAGGCTTGTTCAGGTAGAAGTCTGAAAACGTGAAACTTGGTCAAACTTGGTCTTCTCCTACATAAGCGTGCAACTGTGGAACGCACTACCAAAGGCCATAAAAACAATGCACGACCTAGCAATCTTCCGAAAACTACTGAAAAACTAACCTGTCCAAAAAGGCATACCATAATGATCTATCCTAAATACTAGACAACTAGACTCTACATGAACTAGACAAAACCGAAATTTCCACACTAGACGGATAACATACTAATGTGGTAACACAGTAGATGGCGGCAGAGAAAGACCTGTACGGTCCATCCAGTCTGCCCAACAAGATAAACTCATATGTGCTGCTTTATGTGTATACCTGACTTTGATTTGTATCTGCCATTTTCAGGGCACAGACCATAGAAGTCTGCCCAGCTGTAGCCCCGCCTCCCAACCACTAGCCCCACCTCCCACCACCGGCTCTGCCGGTGCTACGTGCTACTAATGATAACCTACGTGCTAGTAATGAAAGTTATGCAATACGCACTACCACTTTATTTCATATACCGGAAATGATCTTTCTATAGTTGATTGTCTAACTTATTCTATAATTCACTTTATCATTTAGGAACTTTCTCTATCTGGAAATGGCGATCGCCATTACGGCATAATGTAAGCCACATTGAGCCTGCAAATTGGTGGGAAAATGTGGGATACAAAGGCAATAAATAAATAAATAAATGAAACATCCCTGAATTTAGTTCTGGGGTTACGTTTCCCTTTCTGGTTTTACCGAAATGATTCACTGTTCCATTACTGATTTAATCAAATTGCTGCGAGGTGATAGGCTGAAGATTCGTGACAGGAAATGTCTCAAGTTCCTGCCCTTAGCTGTGAAGTGTTCCACGGGAGGCTTTCTATTCTATAGTAATACATTCAAGGAAGACCAGTTTTCATATATCTGACAATGTTAGACTGACACTTACTTATTTTATTTATCGCATTTGTATCCCACATTTTCCCACCGTATGGCAGGTTCAGTGTGGCTTACATATTGCTAAAAAGGCGGTTACAAAATTTAGATTTGTAGAAGTCTAGTACATAATACAGAAGTACAATAAACGCGTAGGTTGATATAGTAGCATATTTTGAGAGAGGTTAATATTATTGTTTTCCATTTCTGAATGGTGGTGTGGGATTAGGCAGATCCAGGGGGGAAAGACTTCTTGAAAAGATGTGTTTTTAGGGTTTTTTTTTCCTGAATTGTAGGTAGTTTTCTGTGAGTTTCAGATCTTTAAAAAAGGTATCATCTTATTTTCTTTTCCATGTTTTATTTTGTTTGATTTCTATTGATAACCTTTAAGAGTGGACTAACACGGCTACCACACCTCTCTACTTAAGATCTTTGGGTAGTGAGTTCCAAAGTTGTGTGCTTTATTTATTTATTTATGACATTTTTACCCCACGTTAGCCCAAGAGTGACTCAGGTTCAATGTGACTTACATAACAATCAATTAAATGAATGATACATATTAAAAATCACATAAACAGCATTAGAACATGCAAATAACATTAGATGTGATGATACTAAAGATTTTCTACAATATGGCTTACCATATAGCTGAGGGCCCAAGAGCAGGTTTTTGATGCGTGGTACAAAGTCATTGGGATAATTTGTTTGTTAGCTCAATGACACCTAGATCTTTTTCTTGGGTGCTGATTCCCAAGGTGGACCCTAGAATCAGGTAACTACGATTTGGATTATTCTGCCCAATGTGCATCGCTTTGCATTTGCCCCATTAAATTTCATCTGCCATTTGGATGCCCAATCTTCCAATTTCCTAAGGTCTTTCTGCAATTTTTCATAGTCCGCATATGTTTTGACAACTTTGAATACAGTAGTTTTATGTCATCTGTAAATTTAATCAGCTCACTTGTCGTTCTTATTTCCAGATCATTTATAAATATGTTCAATAGCACCGGTCCCAGTACAGATCCCTGTGGCACTCCACTATTCACCCTCCTCCATTGAGAAAAATGGCCATTTAATCCTACCCTCTGTTTTCTGTCCAATAACTAGTTCCTAATCCACAAAAGAACATTGCACCCTATCCCGTGACTTTTTAATTTTCCAAGGAGTCTCTCATGAACACTATCCTGCTTATAATCGAACGAGAAAAACGCCCAAGTTCCAACCTAAATCGGGAGATGGACGTTTATCTCACAAAAACGAATAACGCGGTATAATCGAAAGCCGAACTTGGATGTTTTCAACTGCACTCCATCGCGGAAGTGTACAAAGTTGACGGGGGCGTGTCGGAGGCGTGGTGAAGGCGGGACTGGGGCATGGTTATCACCCGAACAGAGATGGGCACCTTTCGCCGATAATGGAAAAAAAGTATGTGTTTGTAGCTAGAATTTAGGGCACTTTTCCTGGACCCTGTTTTTTCACGAATAAGACCCCAAAAAGTGCCCTAAATGACCAGATTACCACCAGAGGGAGTCGGGGATGACCTCCCCTGACTCCCCCAGTGGTCACTAACCCCCTCCCACCACAAAAAATGATGTTTCACAACTTTTTATTTTCACCCTCAAATGTCATACCCACCTCCCTGGCAGCAGTATGCAGGTCCCTGGAGCAGTTGTTAGGGGGTGCAGTGGACTTCAGGCAGGTGGACCCAGGCCCATCCCCCCCCCCTACCTGTTACAATTGTGCTGCTTAATGCTTAGTCGTCCAACCCCCCCCAAACCCACTGTACCCACATGTAGGTGCCCCCCCTTCACCCCTTAGGGCTATAGTAATGGTGTAGACTTGTGGGCAGTGGGTTTTGAGGGGGATTTGGGGGGCTCAACACACAAGGGAAGGGTGCTATGCACCTGGGAGCTCTTTTACCTTTTTTTTTTGTTTTTGTAAAAGTGCCCCCTAGGGTGCCCGGTTGGTGTCCTGGCATGTGAGGGGGACCAGTGCACTACGAATCCTGGCCCCTCCCACGAACAAATGCCTTGGATTTATTCGTTTTTGAGCTGGGCGCTTTCATTTTCCATTGTCGCTGAAAAACAAAAATGCCTAGCTCACAAATTGTTGAATAAAACATGGACGTCTATTTTTTTCGAAAATAGGGTTCGGTCCGCCCCTTCACGGACCCGTTCTCGGAGATAAACGCCCATGGAGATAGACGTTTTCATTCGATTATGCCCCTCTATATCAGCCAACTCACCTTTAACCACATGTTTATTCACACCTTCAAAGAAATGAAGCAAATTGGTGAGGCAAGATTTCCCTTGGCTGAAGCAATGCTGATTTTGTCCCATTAAACCATGTTTGTCTATGTGTTCTGTAATTTTATTCTTTATAATAGTTTCCACTATTTTGCCCAGCACTGAAGTCAGGCTTATCAGCCTGTAATTTCCCGGATCACCCCGGAACCCCTTTTAAAAATTTGTGTTACATTGGCCACCCTCCAATCTTCAGGTATTACGGACAATTTTAACGACAGGTTACAAAGATCACTAACAGCAGATCAGCAATTTCATATTTGGGTTCTTTCAGTACCCTGGAATGACTACTATCAGGTCCAGGTGATTTATCACTCTTTAAACTTGTCAATTTGGGTCATTACATCTTCCAGGTTCACTGAACTTTCTTTTAATTCCTCTGCATCGCCACCCTTGAAAACCATTTCTGGTGCAGGTAGATTTCTTACATCCTCTTCTATAAAGACTAAAACAAAGAATTCATTCAGTCTCTCTGCTATGTCCTTGTCTTCCCTGAGTTCCCCTTTTGCTCCTTGATCTAATGGTCCCAAGGATTTCCTCGCAGTCTTTCTGTTTCTGATGCACCTGAAAAAGTTATTACTATGAGTTTTTGCCTCTGTGGCAAGTTTCCCTTCATATTCTCTTTTAGCCTTGTTTATCAGTTCTTTGCATCTACCTTGCCAGTGCTTATGTTGCTTCTTATTTTCTTCATTTGGCTCCTTTTTCTATTCTTTGAGAGATGTTCCTTCGGCTCTAATGGCCTCTTTCACTTCACCTTTTAATCATGCTGGCTGCCATTTGCTCTTCTTTTCACCATTGTCAATACGTGGAATACATCTGGTCTGGGCTTCCACAATGGTATTTTTAAACAACATCCATTCCTGATTTAAAGTCCTAGCCTTTGCGACTGATCCTTTTAGCTTCTTCTTAAAGACCATTTCCCTCATTTATTGCAGTTATCCTTTTGAAAATTAAATGCTGCTACAGTAGATTTCCTTAGTGACTCCACTCCAGATAGCTCCCCACTATTTCCCAGCTGACCTAACCTCTCGTACTGTGCCCTGCATTCCATTAAGGACTAGATCTAAAATAGCTCCCCTTCTTCTCGGTTCTTGGACCAGTTGCTCCAAGAAACAATCATTTATTGCCTCTAGGAATTTTACCTCCCTAGCATTTTCTGGCGTAACATTGACTGGATAAATATTGGGGAAATTGAAATCACCCATTACAGTATTATACTGTTGCCCAATTTGCCAGCTTTCCTCATTTCTGTAAACATTTCTTCTTTTGTCTGTTCTTTCTGTCCTGGTGGATGGTAGTACAGCCCTACAAGAATACTTCTTCCCTTCACACATGGAATTTCTATCCATAATGATTCCTCACTGCTACCTGTTTCATGTGGGGTGTTTATTTTGTTTGACTCAATTCCTCTTTAACATAAAGCGCAACCCCCCCTCCAATTTGATCCAATCTATCATTGCAATATAATTTGAACACTAAAACACAGTGTCCCGTTGATTGTCCTCCTTCTACCAGGTCTCTGAGATGCCTATTATATCTGCCTCTTCAGAGCCGGTGGTTGGGAGGCGGGGCTGGTGGTTGGGAGGCGGGGATAGTGCTGGGCAGACTTATACGGTCTGTGCCAGAGCCGGTGGTGGGAGGCGGGGCTGGTGGTTGGGAGGCGGGGATAGTGCTGGGCAGACTTATACGGTCTGTGCCACAGCCGGTGGTGGGAGGCGGGGCTGGTGGTTGGGAGGCGGGGATAGTGCTGGGCAGACTTATACGGTCTGTGCCAGAGCCGGTGGTGGGAGGCGGGGCTGGTGGTTGGGAGGCGGGGATAGTGCTGGGCAGACTTATACGGTCTGTGCCCTGAAGAGCACAGGTACAAATCAAAGTAGGGTATACACAAAAAGTAGCACATATGAGTTTATCTTGTTGGGTAGACTGGATGGACCGTGCAGGTCTTTTTCTGCAGTCATATACTATGTTACTATTTAGCTCTATATACTCCAACTCTCCCATCTTATTTTTTAGGCTTTTAGCCTTTGTATAAAGGCACTTCAAACTGTGTTTTACCCTTGCATCTACAAGCTGCTTAGAAGTTGACGGGGATGATTTGCATCCTTTACTCTCTTCTTCCCTTAAATACTCATGGCTTTCCTTTACAGTTGTTGAAACCTCTCTATTGGGCTTCCCTAAATGCTCTGTTTTAATAGTATCCTTCAAGAATATTTCACACCAAACCATGAACTCCTGGGCAACTGTCGGCTTTCCCCCATTATAGTTTAAAAGCTGCTCTATCGCCTTCTGATTTGATACTGCATTTATGCCGAAAGGCACCAAAGCAGTTCACAATACTATAATTACAAAGATGAAAACATATATACAAGATCTCAAAATACAGGATTTTTATCAGTTTAACATATACAATACAGAAGTAATTCAGGGGCCCTTTTACCAAGCTGCGGAAAAAATGGCCCTTTGCTGGCGGCAGGGACCCTTTTTACTCCAGTGGGTAAAAAAGCCCCCAGCACACATGGCCATGCGGTAAGAGAACTCTTACTGCATGGCGATGTGGCAGAGAGCCCTTACTGCCACCCACTGAGGTGGCGATCAGGGCTCCCGCGCTAACCCAGTGGTAATTGAGCAGTGTACGGTGATGCCTGATTACCGCTGGGTTACTGTCGAGCAAAACATTTCCAGAGGTTTTCTTTTTCGCTTAGAAATGGCGCACGCTGAGTCCCGGCGGCTGTGTTGGGCATCGGCAGCCCTGAAAGAGCGAGCAGTAAGCCCGGGTTGGGCTTTCCGCCGCTCTGTAAAAGGGCCCCTCTGTCTTTTCCATTGCAGTTACCCAAAATACTGAACATAAAGTCAGCTTTTCACAGCTTTGCAAAATTGCAAATAGCTTCCCATGTACCCGATGTCCTTAGGCTCCTGTCCAGTTCAATCCCGCTGAGCTGGCTGGCTGCCAGTATTCAGTGGTACTAAATATCCCCACCAACTGGCTGTCGCCTCTTGGCTAGGTTAGGAGTGAGCTGGGGCTGGAGTTTGAAGAAATGGCAAATTAGCCAGTTAGCAGCAATATTCAGTCTGCTAACCGGCTAAGTAGGGGTATAAAGTTAAAACAGCAAAATGGCTGTCCTAAATCGATGCAGTGAGTTAACCGGGAGTATTAGTCAGTGCCCGGTTAACGTCCAGGACAGCGGACTTACGTAGAGGAGCATAATTGAATGGGCCACCCATCTATAAAGGTGGCCATCTCCGAGGATGGCACCACGAAAGGGCGTGGCAACCCATATTATCAAAACAAGATGGGCGGCCATCTTTCGTTTCGATAATACGATCGGGGTAGGCCTAAATGTTGAGATCGCCAACCCTAGAGATGGGTGGCCTCGGTTTTCGCCTATAATGTAACCGAGGACGGCCATCTCAAAAACGGCCAAATTCAAGGCTTTTGTTCGTGGGAGGAGCCAGCATTTGTAGGGCACTGGTTCCCCCTCACATGCCAGGACACCAACCAGGCACCCTAGGGGGCACTGCAGTGGACATCACAAATTGCTCCCAGGTGCATAGCTCCCTTACCTTGTGTGCTGAGCCCCCCAAAACCCCCTCAAAACCCACTCCCCACAACTCTACACCACTACCATAGCCATTAGAGATGAAGGGGGGCACCTACATGTGGGTACAGTGGGTTTTGGGGGGGGGCTCAACATTTTCCACCACAAGTGTAACAGGTAGGGGAGGGATGGGCCTGGGTCCGCCTGCCTGAAGTGCACTGCAGTACCCCCTAAAAACTGCTCCAGGGACATGCATACTGCTGTGATGGAGCTGGGTATGACATTTGAAGCTGGCATAGAGGCTGGCAAAAAATGTTTTTTAAAGTGTTTTGTTTTGGGTGGGAGGGGGTTGGTGACCACTGGAGGAGTAAGGGGAGGTCATCCCCGATTCCCTCCGGTGGTCATCTGGTCAGTTTGGGCACCTTTTCGAAGCTTGGTCGTGAAACAAAAGGGACCAAGTAAAATCGGCCAAATGCTCGTCAGGGCCGGCCTTCTTTTTTCCATTATCGGCCGAGAGCGGCCATATCTTAACCATGCCCCAGTCCCACCTTCGGTACACTGCTGACACGCCCCCTTGAACTTTGGCCGTTCCCGTGATGGAAAGCAGTTGAGGGCTGCCAAAATTGGCTTTCCATTATGCCGATTTGGCTGGCACTGAGAGAAGGCCGCCCATCTCCCGATTTGTGTTGGACGATGGGTGCCCTTCTCTTTCGAAAATAAGCAGGATAGTAACATAGTAGGTGACGACAGATAAAAGACCTGTATGGTCCATCCAGTCTGCCCAACAAGATAAACTCATATGTGCTACTTTATATGTATACCTGACCTTGATTTATCCTTGCCATTTTTGGGGCATAGACCATAGAAGTCTTCCCAGTACTTGGCCCGCCTCCCAACCACTGATGCTGCCACCCAATCTCCGCTAAGCTTCTGAGGATCCATTCCTTCTGAACAGGGTTCCTTTATGTTTATTCCATGCATTTTTGAATTCCGTTACCGTTTTCATCTCCACCACCTCCCACGGGAGGGCATTCCAAGTATCCACCATTCTCTCTGTGAAAAAATACTTCCTGACATTTTTCTTGAGTTTGCCCCCCTTCAACCTCATTTCATGTCCTCTAGTTCTACCGCCTTCCCATCTCCAGAAAAGATTTGTTTGTGGATTAATACCTTTCAAATATTTGAATGTCTGTATCATATCACCCCTGTTTCTCCTTTCTTCCAGGATATACATGTTCAGGTCAGCAAGTCTCTCCTCATACGTCTTGTAACGCAAATCCCATACCATTTTTGTAGCTTTTCTTTGCACCGTCTCAATTCTTTTTACATCCTTAGCAAGATATGGCCTCCAAAACTGAACACAATACTCCAAGTGGGGCCTCACCAACAACTTGTACAGGGGCATCAACACCTCCTTTCTTCTGCTAGTAACACCTTTCTCTATACAGCCTAGCAACCTTCTAGCTACGGCCACCACCTTGTCACACTGTTTCGTCACCTTCAGATCCTCAGATACTATCACCCCAAGATCCCTCTCCCCATCCATACCTATCAGACTCTCCCCGCCTAACATATACGTCTCCCGTGGATTTCTACTCCCTAAGTGCATCACTTTGCATTTCTTCGCATTGAATTTTAATTGCCAAACCTTAGACCATTCTTCTAGCTTCCGTAGGTCATTTTTCATGTTTTCCACTCCCTCCGGGGTGTCCACTCTGTTACAAATCTTGGTATCATCCGCAAAAAGGCAAACTTTACTTTCTAACCCTTCGGCAATGTCGCTCACAAATATATTGAACAGAATTGGCCCCAGCACCGATCCCTGAGGCACTCCGCTACTCATCTTTCCGTCATCCGAGTGAATTCCATTAACCACCATCCTCTGGGGTCTGTCCGTCAACCAGTTCCTAAGCCAGTTCACCATTTGGGTCCTATCTTCAGCCTGTCAAGTTTATTCAAGAGCCTCCTGTGAGGAACCAACTTATTCAGTGCCAGGAGCCAAGAATGCCCTGCATCGAATAACCAGGGTTAGGTCAGCCCGGGGCTGGAAGCAGCTTGCAAGGGGCTGGAATTTACCCTGTAAGTAGCCTTTTCTTTAGAGTTATAAAATACTAGTGCCATTTTTAAATGCCATTGTGTTTACCATTCAGGAGGACATATTTAAGTTCTAGAACTTATTAGAAGAAGATGTGGTAACAGCGGTTAACGTATCTGGGTTTAAGAAAGGTTTGGACACATTCCTGGAGGAAAAGTCCATAGTCTGCTATTGAGGGCACCGCTTGCCCTGGGATTGGTAGCATGGAATGTTGCTACTATTTGGGTTTCTGTTGGGTACGTGGCCTGGATTGGCCACTATTTGAAGCAGTGTCTATTCTTATGTTCTTATGCCTGTCTAGCTAAAAATTACTGGATAAGTTAGCAATAGTTGGCTTCCTAATACCTTTGTTGTTTGGCGAGTAACAGGATATGCATCAGAAAGAAGTAACAGCTACTGAATAAACTGTACATTTGTGGTCTCTCTTTGTCTTGGTAGATGGCAAGTTGGTTTTAAGACGATCATTCCCAGAATTACCGCCACATCCAGGAGCCACAGTGAGGTTCTCCTGCAACATCTCCATGGTACAGTACAATTACGCTGAGCTGAGGATGAACTGGTATAAGACGTGCTACTCCAGCAAGTCTGACATGATTGTACAGTTTTCTCCTCAAAATACCAGTGTCACAGATGCACGGTTTGAGATCCGCTGGAACAGAACCACTGGCATTGCAGAACTGAGTATCAGAGACCTCTGGTATAATGACAGTGGCAGTTATTGTTGTATGCTGATAGATGTAACATCACGAGGCATCTCAACGAGCAATTTACTGAATCTCACAGTGACAGGTATGTCTTGAAGGGGTTTTGCTGGTAGACAAGCTTAGTAAGGTTTTCATCAGGTTTTCTGTATGAAGAACTGGAAACATCTTTCTGATGCATACCCTGTGATTGCTGAGGGCATTTTAGTTCTCGCGTCCTGTGTGCCTTTGGAGTCTTTAGGAGACTCTTCGTGCCATCAAAGTAGATATTTTCAGCCCTTGGAAGTTCACTCAACGTGTGGGTCTCTCCACAAAATCACCAGTGAGGAAGTGAAAGCGCTGGAGAATATATCCCGATGGACTGGATGACTGCTGGATGGTTTTATTTATTCTGCCTCGCCTCACCCTATGCGTGGAATCAACTTCCTGAGCCCCTACGCCTAGCCCCCTCCCTACCCATCTTCAAATCCTTGCTCAAAGCCCACCTCTTCAATGTTGCTTTCGGCACCTAACCTTTATACCTTTCAGGAAATCTAGACTGCCCCAATTTGACTGCCCCTACTTGACTGACTGTACATTTGTCCATTAGATTGTAAGCTCTTTGAGCAGGGACTGTCCTTCTATGTTAACTTGTACAGCGCTGCGTAACCCTAGTAGCGCTTTAGAAATGTTAAATAGTAGTAGTAGTATTTATTTATTTAAGGGGAGGGCTTAACAGTTCCTCCTTCCTCATTTCAGCTCAATGGGAAATAAAATTGGGATTTGAGCAACATAAACCTTCATTTGCATCTGTGTGGGGATTTGCCCCCTTCCTAACACTGGTCCTATTCTGGAGTTTGTATCAAGCTTCCTTCCCAAATCCTATATCCTGGGCTCTTAATGATGACCAGCCTCTTCCCTCCCCCGCCCCTTGCATGTTCCTTGGTGCGGAAGAGCCAGCTTGTGGATTGAACTGGGGGCCCATACACATGGCAGTGCACAGCACTGCTGGTCAGCCACAGGGGCCAGTGCTGACCGTTAATTGAAAACACATTTTTCTTGCCCAGCAGTTTCCTCCAGTTCGTTCGGTTTTCCATTTCCATTAACACCTGCCCTCTGTTGAGCTTCACTGCCACGAATTTCCATTTGCAACTGTGTTGGAGCATTCCTGTATTTAAGGAGTACACATGTACAGTCCTTGAGGGCTGCAAACTATTTAGGGTTTCAGAATATTCCTAATAAGTTTGGCATGACATAGAATAGCAAAGCCTATTACCTCCTATGTATGTCAATCTATCTTATGCCAATTCATTAGGGTAGTTCTGAAAACGCAATTGGTTTCTGGCCTTCAAGGACTGAAATTGTGCACCCCTGTCCTATTTTTATAATCCAAGTCCACCCTTTCTCCTCCCCCCCCCCCCCCCCCCTCTGCACACTTGGCCCAACCCAATGACTGTCCTTGGCCTAAATCTGTAGCCCACAGCAATTTCTGCAACTCAGCATGTGTATCCTGAGTCTGGCCAGTAGGTGTCACCACTGTGCAATGGCTGAGATGCCCTCCCCTCCAGAGCCTGCGGGAGTGAGGGAGTAGCCTAATGGTTAGTGCAGCGACCGGGGAACCAAGGTTCAATTTCCACTACAGCTCCTTATCACTCTGGGCAAGTCAGTTAACCTTCCATTGCTCCAGGTGCAAAATAAGTACTTGCATATAACATGTAAACCACTTTGATTGTAACCACGGAAAGACGGTATATCAAGTCACTTTCCCTTTCCCTCTGCATCACTCCCCAATCCTTGCTGGTACATGGACTGGGAGATGCAGACATAAATGGCTTTTTGTCAGCTACAGCTAATTTGGATCTTCTCTTCAAATTTACATAACTATCTAATCTGCTGAAATCCTACTGTTTAATAATAAAACTATGATTGTGATCCCCGGGTACAGTAAGGGCTTTGTATGTTCTCATTAATCTAATGAAAATTGAACACAATAGATGCCTATAGATAATTAAAAGAGCACACGGCAATCTGCTTGCATTTGAAACATATAAACTAGAAACAATTGATTGTGTCGGACACGTACCAGTATAAGGAAAATTCTTTCTGCCTGGTTTCAACTCTGTTTATACATTTCCCCCTGGATTCTATATAGTTCGACTTGAGTTGCTTATGCAAATCTGGTTGTATTCTGGATTTTCCCCACGCAACTTAATTAGCTGAACAAGCCAATCAGCACCGATAATTGAACTTAACAAGCAATTACTGACACTAACTTGATATAGTTAGAATTTACACGCAACACATGTCTAAGTGCATTCTATAAAGTGATGCAAGTAAATTCTAAGACCTGGATCTAAAAAGACGGCACAGTCATGGGCGGGTCATGGATGTTCCTAGAATTTACGTGTGCTGTTATAGAATATGTCCGTTTTGCATGTAATTTGGGTGTCAGCATTTACTACTACTACTACTACTTATCATTTCTATAGCGCTACTAGATGTACGCAGCGCTGTACACTTGAACATGAAGAGACAGTCCATGCTCGACAGAGCTTACAATCTAATTAGGACAGACAAACAGGACAAACAAGAGATAAGGACAAAGAGCAGAATGATTCCGGAATCCCAAAGAGTAGCAAGATTCCATGCAGAATCTCAAACAGTAGCAAAGATTCCGGAATCCTACAGACTACTACTACTACTTATCATTTCTATAGCACTACTAGATGTACGCAGCGCTGTACACTGACCATGAAGAGACAGTCCCTGCTTGACAGAGCTTACAATCTAATTAGGACAGACAAACAGGACAAACAAGAGATAAGGGACTATTAAAGGGAGGGTGATAAAATAAGGGTTCTGAACAAGTGAATAAGGGTTAGGAGTTAAAAGCAGCATCAAAAAGGTGGGCTTTTAGCTTAGATTTGAAGACGGCCAGAGATGGAGCTTGACGTAGTGGCTCAGGAAGTCTATTCCAGGCATATGGTGCAGCAAGATAAAAGGAACGGAGTCTGGAGTTAGCAGTGGAGGAGAAGGGTGCAGATAAGAGAGATTTACCCAGTGAACGGAGTTGCCGGGGAGGAATGTAGAGATGAGAGTGGACAGGTATTGAGGAGCTGTTTAGTGAATGCACTTATAGGTCAATAAGAGGAGTTTGAACTGTATGCGGAAACTCATAGGGAACCAGTGAAGTGACTTGAGGAGAGGGCTAATATAACACTGACGGAATATTAGTCGTGCAGCAGAATTTTGAAGAGGAGAGATGGCTAAGTGGGAGACCTGTGAGAAGCAAGTTGCAATAGTCTAAGCAAGAGGTGATAAGAGTATCTGATGCGTGGATGTTGGAGAATATAAACTGGTCAAATATAAAGTCAATGAAGTTGGTCTTTAAAAAGACCTTTAGGTGAAAAAGACTTACTCGTCGATGGGTTAAGTTACCAGTCTTTTTCACCTAAAGGTCTTTTTAAAGACCGACTTCATTGACTTTATATTTGACCAGCTTATATTCTCCAACATCCGCACATCAGATACTCTCTGCCCATTGAGACTCCTGATGCAGGCCTAGCGGCCGAAACACAATGTTTGTGTCGAGTCTTTTTATCTATTAAACGTTGTTTTTTTTTTAAGAATTCATCTCTCCAGTCTTTGGTTTCCGTGGTCAAACATCCCACTTTTTCTTTTACCTTGTGTCTCCCGTGGGGCGTTCGAGTTCTCCGCCTTTGGAGGATTTTCCTCTCACATTGCACAACACTATTGTAACTTCACCAAAATGTAAACTGTAAGCCACTTTGAACCAAAAGTTGGTTGTGGATAATAGTGGGCTACAAGAATGCATAAATAATTAAATACAAGCAGTTAAATCTTACCCCTATGTTTACAAAGCCATACACTAGTGGCTGCCGATGCAGTAATGCCAACACAGCCCATTCAAAGTAAATGGGCTGTGTCAACATTACTACTACTTATCACTTCTATAGCGCTACAAGGCATACGCAGCGCTGTACAGCATACATGAAAAGACAGTCCCTGCTCAAAGAGCTCACAATCTAAATAGGACAGGTAAACAGACAGAATAACTAAGAGGTGAGGGAATTAAAGAGGTGGGGATAAAAGGGTACAGGGCAAGTGAGTAGTGGTTAGGAGTCAAAAGCAGCGTTAAAGAGATGGGCTTTTAGCCTGGATTTGAAAACGGCCAAAGACGGGGCTAGACGCACAAGCTCGGGAAGTCTATTCCAGGCGTGAGGTGCAGCGAGATAAAAGGAACGGAGTCTGGAATTAGCAGTAGAGGAGAAAGGGACAGATAAGAGAGATTTATCCACAGAACGAAGTACCCGAGGTGGGGCGTAGGGAGAGACAAGAATGGAGAGGTATTGCACATTAGTGCACGGCAGCTGCTAGCATGGCTTAGTAAACAGGGGGGGGGGGGAGCGAGGGGGGGAGTCATTCAAAATTCCTTCTCTTTATTTAGATAAATTAGAATGGGTAAAATTGCTTTCTTTTACCAAGCTGAATTAGCTTATTTATTTAAAAGTCTTCTATTCCACTTAATCTGTAGTTCTTAGCAGATCAGACACCATCAGCCTGCAGTAAGTCATGCATTAATGGGATTTTTGGTTAGGAGGCAGAGGGTGGGGCATGCGCTGGACTTGCTGTGCACTGACTGAGTTAATGCAGAAGCTCTAAATGCATCTGCATTATTTAACAGCAACTTTAATGCACGGACAAAATGTGAGAATTCAGGGACCACCTCTTCTTGATCCCGCTGTGCGTTAAAATCCTGTAAGATAAGCCCAACATTTAATGCACTTTAGCCAAGGGCCCCGTTTTTTTGCAAAATAAGAAGTGGATCAAGCCCGGAGGGAACTTTAACCAGAAAGTACAATATTTAGTGGTTAATGATGTGGAAAACTCCATCTGCACTAATACTGAGCCGCAAACAAGTGGATTTAGCTGGATATTCAGTAGCATTTTAACCAGAGAAGTGTGGTTGAATATCCAGGTACATTAACCTGGTTCTCTTTACCCTACTCAGTGGGTTTTCAGTATTAACCTCAATGTTGATCCTTCCCTATAAGACTAACTGCTCTGATACCAAGTAGTACAATGTAACGTTGTTCAGGTCAATACACAGAAGTATTTATGTGCTTGATAGAGGCACCAACTTCCAGAGCTGGCTAAAGGCATGAACCCTGTCAGGCACCGGCTTAGGGCACCAAAAGCCTGCCTCACCGGCTCATCCTTCACAGCTCGGTGGTCCCTTCCCTGATCACATGCTGGTACCTCTATGGGCATATAAATAAATGCCCCTCTTTAATTTTGCTCACATATGCTTCCACTTTACAAAATGTTTTTGATTATTCATAGAAAATGCCACCTATGTACTGCCAAAAACATCAAGCACAACTCTTAAGTACAAACTACAGAATGACATTGGGACAGGGACAGGGCCAAGCTTTGTCCCCATGTAGTTCTCTAGTATTACCTGCCCATTGTAATTGTGTGATAATGGAATCTGTGTGGAAAATACTCTGACCTCAGAGAACGCAATGTTGTATAAAGCCTTAAATGACTTTCAACGGTCCAAGTTAGACCTGAAGCCTGAACAGGGGTTATACTATCTATAGAGCATAACCCATTCCCCGGCAGCCGATGAATATCATTGGAGGGGAGGAGGGAGAGAAAAGGGGGGGGGGAGGAACAGAGCTGAGATGATAGAGGAATATGATCAATGGACTAGAATTATGATATATCAATATGCGAGCCTCTCAGATAGCCGGAGGAGATCCCAGATGGAAGAGGTTGGAGAATGTTTATCATTGGTTATACATGTTGTTGTCATATGTTTCGGGGTGGTTTATAGTAAAGGGGGGGGAGGTTGGGATGGTAGGGAGGGGACGGAGGGCATGGAGGGAATATACAATCAAAAGTTTATGGATATTGCTACAAGTGCATTAGGGATGTTTTTTTTTTGTGCCTGATCTTCGGAGGAGTTCTGTTCAGCCTCATGCGTTACATGTCTTGAAATGGTTTATTTGATGAAAGTTCCATAATACAAAACCGTTTAAACATAAAGCCTTAAATGACATTTCCCACTCCAGTCATGGCTGTAATGACTAATCCTGATATCTCGATCTGCTCGTACCTTAGAAAAAATAGAAGAACCATCCACTGTCACTCCGGAAGTGGTCCCGCCACACACCAGTAACATCACAGTACCAGTTAGCGTGACATCGGCTAGCATTGCAGTCCTGCTGCTCCTGCTGTTGGGATACGTTTTGTTTCTCCTCATTCGCAAGACTGAAGGTAACGGATCTAGGACTTTCTGCAAAAAAAAATACATTATTAAAAAGGGACAAGGGAAGGAGCTTGTCCTATCATGAAACCGGCCCTTGTCATTAATTATTACAAAGACTTAAGGTTTAGGTGGAGAAGAACAGGGGTTCCAAATTCTCTCCCCCACCCCCCCCCACCTCATTCTTATTCTGTGTCTCCTCCTCCCCAAAAAGCCCTTTTGAGAAACTCTTGGATGAGCAGGAAAAAACATCCATAGAATGAAAATGATATTGATTTGTTCTTTAATGTCACAGTCCCAGTATTCCCGGCGCCCTTCCTCTGGTTCCCTTAGACCTCTTCTTGGTGACCTCTGAGCTAGTGTCGAAGAGCAAAGCTCAGCTCCAATAGTTTAATGGTCAGGGGACTAAGGAAAACTCTTTCAGTACCTTATTAGAAATTTAACAGCAAAGTCTGATAAGTTATACATTCTTAATTCCAGAAGGGAAAAGACCACCCAGGGGTGTCAAAATAGTAATAACTTATGACTTGACTTGTTCCATATTTCTAACTTGTGACGTTCAAAGAAGGTAGGTGAGATTTATCGTATAAACCAAAAATTTGTTAAGAAATACATCTTCTGTCGCTTGAAGATTTGCCGAGTTTAGATGCTACTTAAACTCAGTCTAGTTTTGCTTTGGGTGGGTGTACGTATTGTTGGAAAAGTATGATATGCTTTAGCACCATTCAGAGTTTCTTTTTGAGACTGTCCCAGGACTGGAATAGCAGAGGCGTTGGGCTGTCTGAAGTGAGCTTCACTAGCAAACCCAGCTCTTGCGTGCCTAGTTTCAGGTCCCAATTGCATTAATCAGTTCCATCTTGAACGCTTTCAACCTTGTCTCTGCTCTGAAATATTGTAGATAGGGTTCTAGTACATTCTGACTCACCACAGCCAAGCGCTGACTAGAGTACACAACCCACGGATGAAAGAATAAGTGCACAAAAGCATAAAGTGCTCCTCAATGTATTCAGAGGACCCACAGCCTACATGGTGGTTACACATTCAATCAGTGAGTGGAGATAAGGTATTTCCTTTAGCTGTGCAACTAAGCAGGCCACGCTTCCCCAGGGATGTGCGTCTGTACACCAGGCCCAACACACACTTCAGAGATGGGGAACAGCGTTGAAACTGATGACCAGGTTATGTATTGTAGCTGACTAGAGCAGTCAGGGAACTGTTCAATTTCTCTTTCATTCTTCCAAGATCATAAGGGGCTTCATGTGCAGGATGCACACGAGATAATGGACGAATGGTGTTTGTTTTATTTCATATTTTTGTATCCACGTCCGGATTTTGAGAGTTGGATAACCACAGCAGGCTACATTACGGAGCCCCCTGACCTGTCCTTAGCAGAATAATGCAGCATTATTTAAAGTATTGTCAGATAGCAGATGTGCATTACTTTTGCACTGACATTTCTAGGTCTGGATTCTTGCGCAGTTTTGTATCTGTCTTGAGCTCCTGGCGCAGCACTGAGATGATGTCTCTGGTAACTGCCAGAGTCCAAGTCTGATCTTTCTAACCGAGTATGTATTCCCTTCACAGAGCGCAAGAAACCGCAAAGTGACAGCAAACATTTGGTAAGATTTTTTTTAAAAATTAATTTTGCCTGCTGAATTGTTGAAAATTAAGATTTTTGTTATTGAAAAGCACAGGTTTTGAATTGTTTTCAGATAACACATTGACAATACCAACTGCAATGTACATTCAGAATTAAAGATACACCCCCTGATAGGAATGGATCCTCAGGAGCTTAGCCGAGATTAGGTGGCAAGAGCCAGTAGTGGGAGGCGGGGATAGTGCTGGGCAGACTTATACAGTCTGTGCCAGAGCCGGTGGTGGGAGGCGGGACTGGTGGTTGGGAGGCGGGGATAGTGCTGGGCAGACTTATACGGTCTGTGCCAGAGCCGGTGGTGGGAGGCGGGACTGGTGGTTGGGAGGCGGGGATAGTGCTGGGCAGACTTATACGGTCTGTGCCAGAGCCGGTGGTGGGAGGCGGGACTGGTGGTTGGGAGGCGGGGATAGTTCTGGGCAGACTTATACGGTCTGAGCCCTGAAAAAGACAGGTACAAATCAAGGTAAGGTATACACAAAATGTGGCACATATGAGTTATCTTGTTGGGCAGACTGGATGGGCCATGCAGGTCTTTTTCTGCCATCATCTACTATGTTACTATGATATTTAAACTTTGCAGTTAGTGCCAGCTGCTCCCCCGATGGTGGCATTGAAAATCCAGGTATAGGGATACCTGGCACCATCATCTGGGTATCGACACCTGGAGAACTATCTGGTTAACTTCAAAAAGCCTGTTCTGAATATTGCCGATACCTGGATAAAATCTGGCCCTACTGATATGATCTATTCAGTGCCAATTATGCCGCGGAACATCCTTGCATGGCCCTGTGAATGGGACCTGCCCTAGTAAATATAATTGAGAATCAGGGATACCACAGTTCAAATCTTGCTCCTCCCATCCTTGTGATGAGTCACGTTGCTGCAGGAGGCTGGCAAAAAGCGGCTACAAAACCAAAAAGGGAAAGGGGATAGGATTTGATACACTGCCTTTCTGTGGTTACAATCAAAGTGGCTTATATATTATATGCCATTACGGCAAATGTAAGCCACATTGAGCCTGCAAATTGGTGGGAAAATGTGGGATACAAATGCTACAAATAAATAAATATACAGGGATTTATTTTGTACTTGGGGCAATGGAGGGTTAGGTGACTTGCTCAGCGTCACAAAGAGCTGCAGTGGGAATTGAACCCAGGTCCCCTGCTTCTCAGGTGGCCATTAGGCTACTCCTCTACTCTGTAAGTCACCAGAGAGGCAGATGTATAATTCACAATAGTTTTAATGAAAAGTACTAACAGTAAGCTTAGGGTCATTGAGCCCAAGTGAATGCTTAAGGCCTTGAGCACTCTGTCCCCTCTGTCTCCCTCAGCTCCTCCAAGTCTGCTACTCTAGCTTCAAGAGAATGGGCTCATTCTTTGAAAGCTAGGAGCTCTTTGCATTGAGCACACACATATAACCTCTCACCAACTGGCAGATAATCATACATTTGACAATCAATGCAAAAGACTGGATAGCACCCCTCTTGCTGTTGGACTGCTGTCTGCATCTTAGTATTATAGAGTTGTTTAATTAAAACTTCTTAAGGTTCTAGGGATATAAGATGAATATAAAGAGTCTTAAGATTATATGGTTTAATATGTAATTTATTTAGTGTTTGCTTCTCAGTAACTAATTAAATGTAATTAAAAAATCTAATGAAAACTCTCCTCTTGTCCTAATTAGAATAATTGACTATAAATGAAGAGTTCAGCTAGAGGTGGGTGGGAGCTGGGGAGGGGGGGGGTGGTAATGAGGACTGAACTAGGCCCTGCTGTGCCTTCTAGAGTCTAGCTGTTAATACTGTGGCAGAAAGTTCAAGTTTTAAAACTATGGGGAAAAGACTTGTGCTGAGTCAGTTCTTCAACTGTTGCAATGTTTTCTTCAATGCGAACTGATTGGACCCTGCTGCTTCCTGACTTGCGATCTCAGTTGAGCCCATTTTTCACAATTTCTTCAAAACACATTCTATGCTTACCCTCTTCCACCTCTTTTCTGAAAACTCTTGTACCAGTCTGTAAGAACCATGCCCTTTTATCCAGATACAAACTTTTAATAAGGATCTGATCCCCCTGACAGAAAACCATGGCAACTCTTAAAGCAAAATGGCATCTGTGTGTACCATGACGATAATCGTGATTGTAGGCTTACTGCAAATTTATTCAGGATGATATATTCCAAATTTTATTGAAATTTAGTCAGGTTTTGACAAGTTATGCAGAAAACAAACTTTGTATATTTTTTTTAAATAAACACTGTGTGTGTATGGATACATGTATGCTTATGTATTTGTAAACCTTTTCGAACTGAAAGATGCTCAGGGTGAGTTAACAAAGTTTAGAACAGATGGAACATTCAGTATTGACAGGATAGAAAGCTTGTCTCTGTACAGTCAACAAAACTGTCCTATATTCTTTACAAAACTGGATTCTCTGTGGACCATGATGTCTTCTATGAAACCAAATAAAGGGTTAGCCAGGAGCTTTCATGCGCACATCTGAAGAGGGGACCAACATCATTTTAGAGGCTTCTGTATGATTTGATCTTTGGGATGGTCCAAGGAAGGATGTCACGATGTGTTGAGTCATCTTTTTCTCTTCACAGTAATTCCAGCCATTTCCCACTCACGACATAGGTCTTGTCTTTATACTGTTTTGTCTTTGTTGTTCTAGCTTGTCAGATTTAGTTACATTTTAATGTTGTAATCGATCGGGGTTTGTGTGACTTCTTTCCTTTTCTGTTTTTCATACCTTTGTGATTCATTTCTGTGGGAAGCTCCCCCCCCCCCCCCCCCCCCCGTTTTATGTACATCAGTATTTCCTGCAATAGTTTAGTCTCTGTTTAGTCAGGGAACCCAGAAATTAGACAGTTGCAGATTTGGATTTCAATTTTAGTTTGATTACTCACTTTTTCAAATTGAGTGCAATACGAATTACAATGCATATAGAGTAGGTAGGTAAATGCCTGCAAAAGTTGTGCAAATTTAGGGTTGTACCAGAGGTAATGGAGGGTGAGCTTTGCCCAACACTATGGGTAGCATCGGTGACAGAAGCAGGACTTGAACACTGACTTCCCTTGATCTCAGCCCAGTGCTTGTTTGATGAGGCTGTATGTTCTTTGAATACCTGCAGGTTCAAAGTGACTCAACAAGTATATCTATTTATCTCTCTCTCTCTCTTTATGTATATATATTTATTTATACATACATAGAGGGGAACATAAGAATGTAAGAGTAGCCATACTGAGTCAGACCAATGGTCCATATAGCCCAGTATCCTGTTTCCAATAGTGGCCAATCCAGGGTCACAAGTACCTGACAGAAACCCAAATCGTGGCAACATTCCATGTAGAACCCCATAGAATAGCAAGACTCTGGAATCCTAAAGAGTAACAAGATTCCATGCAGAATCTCAAAGAGTAGCAACATTCCATGTAGAACCCCAAAGAATAGCAAGACTCTGGAATCCTAAAGAGTAACAAGATTCCATGCAGAATCTCAAAGAGTAGCATCATTCCATGTAGAACCCCCAAAGAATAGCAAGATTCTGGAATCCTAAAGAGTGACAAGATTCCATGCAGAATCTCAAAGAGTAGCAACATTCCATGTAGAACCCCAAAGAATAGCAAGACTCTGGAATCCTAAAGAGTAACAAGATTCCATGCAGAATCTCAAAGAGTAGCATCATTCCATGTAGAACCCCCAAAGAATAGCAAGATTCTGGAATCCTAAAGAGTGACAAGATTCCATGCAGAATCTCAAAGAGTAGCAACATTCCATGTAGAACCCCCAAAGAATAGCAAGATTCTGGAATCCTAAAGAGTAACAAGATTCCATGCAGAATCTCAAAGAGTAGCATCATTCCATGTAGAACCCCCAAAGAATAGCAAGATTCTGGAATCCTAAAGAGTGACAAGATTCCATGCAGAATCTCAAAGAGTAGCAACATTCCATGTAGAACCCCAAAGAATAGCAAGACTCTGGAATCCTAAAGAGTAACAAGATTCCATGCAGAATCTCAAAGAGTAGCATCATTCCATGTAGAACCCCCAAAGAATAGCAAGATTCTGGAATCCTAAAGAGTGACAAGATTCCATGCAGAATCTCAAAGAGTAGCAACATTCCATGTAGAACCCCCAAAGAATAGCAAGATTCTGGAATCCTAAAGAGTAACAAGATTCCATGCAGAATCTCAAAGAGTAGCAACATTCCATGTAGAACCCCAAAGAATAGCAAGACTCTGGAATCCTAAAGAGTAACAAGATTCCATGCAGAATCTCAAAGAGTAGCATCATTCCATGTAGAACCCCCAAAGAATAGCAAGATTCTGGAATCCTAAAGAGTGACAAGATTCCATGCAGAATCTCAAAGAGTAGCATCATTCCATGTAGAACCCCCAAAGAATAGCAAGATTCTGGAATCCTAAAGAGTAACAAGATTCTATGCAGAATCTCAAAGAGTAGCAACATTCCATGTAGAACCCCAAAGAATAGCAAGATTCTGGAATCCTAAAGAGTAACAAGATTCCATGCAGAATCTCAAAGAGTAGCAACATTCCATGTAGAACCCCAAAGAATAGCAAGACTCTGGAATCCTAAAGAGTAACAAGATTCCATGCAGAATCTCAAAGAGTAGCAACATTCCATGTAGAACCCCCAAAGAATAGCAAGATTCTGGAATCCTAAAGAGTGACAAGATTCCATGCAGAATCTCAAAGAGTAGCAACATTCCATGTAGAACCCCAAAGAATAGCAAGACTCTGGAATCCTAAAGAGTAACAAGATTCCATGCAGAATCTCAAAGAGTAGCATCATTCCATGTAGAACCCCCAAAGAATAGCAAGATTCTGGAATCCTAAAGAGTGACAAGATTCCATGCAGAATCTCAAAGAGTAGCAACATTCCATGTAGAACCCCCAAAGAATAGCAAGATTCTGGAATCCTAAAGAGTGACAAGATTCCATGCAGAATCTCAAAGAGTAGCAACATTCCATGTAGAACCCCAAAGAATAGCAAGACTCTGGAATCCTAAAGAGTAACAAGATTCCATGCAGAATCTCAAAGAGTAGCAACATTCCATGTAGAACCCCCAAAGAATAGCAAGATTCTGGAATCCTAAAGAGTGACAAGATTCCATGCAGAATCTCAAAGAGTAGCAACATTCCATGTAGAACCCCCAAAGAATAGCAAGATTCTGGAATCCTAAAGAGTAACAAGATTCCATGCAGAATCTCAAAGAGTAGCAACATTCCATGTAGAACCCCCAAAGAATAGCAAGATTCTGGAATCCTAAAGAGTAACAAGATTCCATGCAGAATCTCAAAGAGTAGCAACATTCCATGTAGAACCCCAAAGAATAGCAAGACTCTGGAATCCTAAAGAGTAACAAGATTCCATGCAGAATCTCAAAGAGTAGCAACATTCCATGTAGAACCCCCAAAGAATAGCAAGATTCTGGAATCCTAAAGAGTAACAAGATTTCATGCAGAATCTCAAAGAGTAGCAACATTCCTTACTACCAATCCCAGGACAAGCAGTTTCTTCCCCATGCTTCTCTCAATAGCAGACTATGAACTTCTCCTCTAGGAACGTGTCCAAACCTTTTTTAAACCCAGGTATGCTAACCGCTGTTACCACATCCTCCGGCAAAGAGCTCCAGAGCTTAACTATTCGTTGAGTGAAAAAATATTTCTTCCTATTTGTTTTAAAAGTGTTTCCATGTAACTTCTTTGAGTGTCCCCTAGTCTTGGTACTTTTGGAATGAGTAAAAATCGATTTATTTCTACTCGTTCTACACCACTCAGGATGTTGTAGACCTCAATCATATCTCCCCTCATCCATCTCTTTTCCAAGCTGAAGAGCCCTAACCTCTTTAGCCTTTCCTCATACGAGAGGAGTTCCATCCCCTTTTTCATTTTGGTCGCTCTTCTTTGAACCTTTTCTAATTCCACTATATCTTTTTTGAGATACGGCAACCGGAACTGAATGCAATACTCAAGGTGCGGTCGCATCATGGAGTGATACAGAAGCATTGTAGTATTTTCGGTCTTAATCATCATCCCTTTCTTAATAATTCCTAGCATCCTGTTTGCTTTTTTGGCTACCGCTGTACACTGTGCAGAACGTTTCAGCATGTTATCTACAACGACACCTGGATCTTTTTCTTGAGTGCTGACCCCAGCATCAGGTAAACTATGATTCAGATTATTCTTTCCAATGTGCATCACCTTGCATTTGTCCACATTAAATTTCATCTGCCATTTGGATGCTCAGTCTTCCAGTTTCCTAAGGTCTTCCTGGAATATTTCACAGTCCTCACGTGTTTTAACAACCTTGAACAGTTTTCTGTCATCTGCAAATTTAATCACCTCACTCATTCCGATTTCCATATCATTTATGTTAAATAGCACCAGTCCCAATAGTGATCCCTGCGGCACTCCACTGTTCACCCTCCTCCATTCAGAGAAATGACCATTTAACCCTACCCTCTGTTTTCTGTCCAATAACCAATTCCTAATCCACATCAGAGCATTGCCTCCTATCCTATGACTCTTTAATTTTCTCAAAACGATGTGGTATTTGCAAAGTCTAAAGATACTTTAACCCATATATACATACTGCCCTTTTAAATGAATTGCTTGGAGAAAAAGTATCCACCCAGATTTGCACTTCTTCTTTTTCTGTGGATACTTTTCCACCCTAGCTAACAGTATATTCTGGATTAGTTTGAGGTGGGAGTTGCCCGGGCCCCAGCCCTTTAAGGGGCATCCTTAGTGAAGCTGATTAATATCAAGATACAGTGTTGTGGTGCTTGGCCCTGGCTGGACCTTACATCTTAGTTTCTGCCTGGGTCTCCAGTGTGTCCAGTGCTGGACCTGAATACGTACAATTTTTAAACTGCAAAATAATGCAGGCCATAGCATCCCTTGCCCCTGGGAACACCTCTGCTAAATGCAGGTGAAAGCATAGGTACACGTCAGATAGGGAACGCCTTGAAGCCATTATTGCGGGAGTTGATTGTTTTCCCTACTTTGTCTGTCTGAAAACTGCTCTCAATGCTGATAAAAGTATAAACTGTGTGGACCAAGTGGCACACTTTTACCCACATCGAAACTGGGCACGGGCAGCTTTCATTTTCAAGTCTTTGCGTGTCCTTTCCAGCAAAAGTCTGCATGTGCAGCAGAAAACGGCTGAACCTGACTGCGCATTCAATGTACCCCAGAATGTTGCAATGCAAAAGCCTGAGCACACTTTCAGTTTGAAAATTGGTGCAAAACTGTGGGTACAGCCCCAATGTGGGACTGTTTGAAAATTGTTTCTTGCCAGGTACTTGCGACCTGGATTGGCCGCTGGTGGAAACAGGATGCTGGGCTTGATGGACCTTCGGTCTGTCCCAGAATGGCAACACTTATGTACTTATGTCTCCAGAATGAGAAGAACAGCTCGATTGTAGACAGTGGTTGTGCTGTATCTAAAAACTTAGTAGCAAACAGAAATTAAAAAAAAAAAACTTTATTTATTTAACTACCTAATTCCACTCCATGTCACCTCCATATTTTAACTATGTATTTCTCTCTTTCCGGAATTTGGTGATCACCATCACGGAACAATTGTAAGCCACATTCAGCCAGCAAATAGGTGGGAAAACATGGGATACAAATGCTACAAATAATAAAATAATAAAATATGATGGATTTGGTGCCAGAGTTTGGAACTGTGAATGTTACTGGTTAACCAATTGCAGTAACTGTACGTAACGTGAGTAACAGACAGCAGATAAGCTGCAGATCTCTTTCTGACTTGGATTCTGCATTATCTGCCTCTGAAAAACTGCAGGTGTATGGTTGAAACCTAAAGAGTTGTCATAAAAATATTTTTCCTTCTATCTGCTGGATTTTTCAGTCCAGCTTGGACTCTGGATACTAACATTAAATTCTAATAAACGTTACTGTCATATAACCGATCACTTAGACTGATGATCTGCTTCACAAATCTGTAATATTTTACAGTGACTGAACTCAGATTCTGTTTTTTTTCCTTCTGTTTTCAGGACAAGGAACCTCAGGCCCTTCCCGTGTACACTGTGGACTATGGCGTGCTGGAATTTCAGACAGACGGAAGCACTAAAATGCCCCCGCAAGTCCCTTCACCTGATAATGTGGAGTATGCGACCATCATCTTCCCAGAACCTGAGCCTGCCAACAAGAAGAAGAGAAGACAGAAACCTGTGTAACAGACTGTCCCGTTGGCCTTTCTTCTTGCGTTGTATTGCACAAAAATCCCGTTTTAGTCTTCTCCATAGTCTGCCCTACCTGGGTGTCTAAGAGGCAAGGGGAACTGAAATAGTTGTACATCTTGCCGTGACTATCGGCGAAACATGCCGATCTGCTTCACTAATAGTTCCAAACTACACTGGTAAGGAAGCCCCTGTCGGGGTGCAGTGAACACACTGTACTGGGGGGTTCCAAAATGATTTGCTTTCTCTCTTTGTCCGAGGAAGGTTAGTGGATTTAATTTAAGAAGATGGACTTTTCTCTCAGAGCTCATTCATGTACGCTCTGAATTTTGTGTTGAGGTGCCCTCGCTTCCTAGATGACCCTGGCTGCAGAGCTGGTGTTTTGGGGTTTCACCCCCCCCCCCCATTCTTATACAGATGAGGAGGAAGGGGCTCACCCAGAGCACCTCAGAGTTAGGCCAGTAATAAATACATTCTGATTTGGGCACAAAATCTATTATTTGCATTTATAACCTCAGAGGACCCCCAAAACTCTTGCTAATTCCAGTGGCCAGAACAGGCCCCCGTTTATTCATGATCTTGGTGCTAATGAAGCTTGTAGGGCAACCACGTCCCAAAAGGCCCTTAGAGAAGTGAGCACTGGGAATGTCACGTCTCGCAGGTGGAGGTGCAAAGTTTTTTTTAATGCCCCCACCATTCCAAAAAATGGTCAGCCAGCCGGCCTACCTCTCACTAGACTCTTACTGATTTCTTGATGGGGTATGGTCGGGGGTTAGGTCTTTGAGGTAGTAGGGAATGCCAAAGGCTCCCCATCACCTCTATGATTTCCTGCAATTCTGGGGGATATTGTTTGGCCATCTGGTATTAGTTTTTTTTTTCTTAAACCAAAAGATATTCAGTTGTGGATGATAGGGAGAGGAATGGCCTACAGGAAAAAGGAGGTGACAGTGCCTGTACATGTCTCTGTTGAGACTACATTTAGACTACTGTGTACAGTTCGGGAGAAGCACCTGCAAAAAGATATAACAGGATGGAGTCTGTTCAGAGGGCGGGTACTAAAATGGTCAGTGGTCCTTGGCATAATGCGTATGGGTACCACACACATACCTGGAGTGAAAAGATCACATAAACTAACGTCCAGGTAAGTGGGAACCAGCGCTGAATACTGAACGGCCCTATCATAGTTTCCAGGTCTGCCAAAATCTGGATATTTAATCCAGGTGCTCACAGCAGTGGCGTAGCTATGTGGGGCCACGGGGCCTGGGCCCCCTCAAATTTCCTCTGGGCCCCTGGGGTAGCTGAAGCCTTGTCCAGCGCCGGTCTCCGGCGCCGCCGCGTTGCCTGCCCTGCTCTTTCTTCCCTCTCACATCCTGCACGCTCCTTTTAGTGAAACTGAGCAGTTTCATTAAAAGGAGCGTACAGGACGTGAGGGGGAAGAGAGAGCAGGGCAGGCAACGCGGCAGCGCCAGAGACCGGCTGGAGAAGACTTCAGCTAGTGGGGGTTTCGGACCCCCGCCAGCCAAGGTATTTGCTGCAGCAGTGGGTGAGGAGGGAGCGGCAGGGGGAAGCAGCAGGGGGGCAGCGAGGTAGGGGGCGGTGGACGGGCTCTTGCCTCCCCCACCTTGGGCTCTTGCCTCCTTCCACCGTGAGTTGTGGCTACGTCCCTGGCTCACACATGGCCAGCATTGACTATCCAGAATTAATTCATCCTGTAGCTGATGGCTGCAGGTTCATTATTGCCTGGGGAGGAGCCCTTTAATGTTACCAGAACAATTATTTATATGGTGAAGGTCTGTTTTGAGTGTGTGCGTTTGAAACTGGCTAATGAACAGAAGGACGTTTCTGCGTTCCTTGGTTTAGCACAACAGTGTAGTAACTTTTCAGCCTGTGATATTCGACTCCTTTTAATTCCTGTTAAATTTTCCAGACGACCTGTGATAAAGTGTACTGTACAAATGTATTTTAAAATAAAAGTGTAAATAGAAATGCTCATGCTTTCTACCTGTTTTCTCCGATACTAATGGATGACCTCTGAGAGATGGAGTTCCAGAATCACCACAGGACTTTCACCTCCCTGACCAAATACTGTGTGTCTCTTAGCATTAGAAATGTAGCAAATGGGCTCCTAACTTCATAGAGATTGAATGCATGGGATCTGTATACGTCAATTTGAAGACCCCTGAAGAAGGCCGGTTGGCCGAAACACGGACCGTGTAGGGTCCTAATAAACTTTTTTGGTGCTCTTACTCTTTCTGGTTTCCATCTGGTCTATTTTGGTTTTCTTCCGCTTTCTTTGTTGTTTTATGTGTTTTTTTGCGGGAGACTTGGACCCTCTTTTTGTTGGTTTGGCTATAAATCAGAACATAAGAATAGCCATACTGGGTCAGACCAATGCTCCATCTAGCCCAGTATCCTGCTTCCAACAGTGGCCAATCCAGATCATAAGTACTTGACAGAAACCCAAATTGTAGCAACATTCATGCTACCAATCCCAGGGCAAGCAGGGGCTGCCCCATGTCTGTCGCAATAGCAGACTATGGACTTTTCCTCCAGGAATTTGTCCAAACCTTTTTAAAACCCAGATACACTGATTTCCTTGTTTTTGTAATGTGATACTTGAGGGTAAACATTTTCAGTTTGTAGACCCAAAACAGTTGAAAGAGTTTATTGATGCAAGAGTTGATGTGAATATAGTAAACCTTCCCTAATTAGCAGGCTGGGTTCTGAACCAGAGGAAGCATTTTTGTTACATTTGTACCCCGCGCTTTCCCACTCATGGCAGGCTCAATGCGGCTTACATGGGGCAATGGAGGGTTAAGTGACTTGCCCAGAGTCACAAGGAGCTGCCTGTGCCTGAAGTGGGAATTGAACCCAGTTCCTCAGTTTCCCAGGACCAAAGTCCACCACCCTAACCACTAGGCCACTCCTACTCCTACATCTATTGATTGTTAATTTTTGTATTTTTTTCTTTCTTTCTTTTTTTTGAATTTCCTTAATCTTGGAATCAAATTTCCTTAACTTGTGGACAAACGGGCTATAAAGATATATACTTATTATTTTTGTTTCCTAATGTTAAATAATGCCGATTGCATATTCACTTTAAGTGGTGATGTATTGGAAAATTTAAATAAATAATTAAAAACAAAACAAAACCCAGATACACTAACTACTGTTACTACATCCTCCAGCAAAGAGTTCCACAGCTTAAATATTCGTTGAGTGAAGAAATATTTCCTCCTATTTGTTTTAAAAGTGTTTCTATGTAACTTCCTTGAGTGTCCCCTAGTCTTTGTACTTTTTGGAAGAGCGAAAAATGGATTTACTTCTACTCATTCTACACCGCTCAGGATTTTGTAGACCTCAATCATATCTCCCCTCGGCCGTGTCTTTTCCAAGCTGAAGAGCCCTAACCTCTTTAGCCTTTCCTCATACGAGAGGAGTTCCATCCCCTTTATCATTTTGGTCGCTCTTCTTTGAACCTTTTCTAATTCCGATATTTCTTTTTTGAGATATGGCGACCAGAACTCATCACAATACTCAAGGAGAGGTCGCACCATGGAGTGATACAGAGGCATTATAATATTCTTGGTCTTATTTACTCCCCCTTGGGCCTGAGAAATTTTGCCCCCCCTCCCCCCTCTCAGTGGCCCTAAGTTTTAGCCCCTGAGTGGAGGGCAATTTTCACTATCTTCAGAGGCTCCAAAGAAAATCAGAGCATTTTATTTCATGTTTATTACAATTTTCTGAATCACTTTTTTTTAACATGTAAATCAAATACTAAAATATTTCTAGATATCTACCCTGGATGTGCCATCCTCAAAATCTTACTCTTTGAGATGGTTCCCCTTTGGCATCTTTCCTAAAGGAAGCTGAGGGCGGGGGTGATATATAACAGGTAGGTCCAGGGGCGTAGCCAGACAACAGACTTTGTGTGGGTCTGGGCAAGAAGTGGGTGGGCATCAAGTGCTTCCCCCCCCCCCCCCCCATGAAAAAAATGTCTCAGCTGGCGGGAAAACACTTCTTTCCACCTTGGCAGTCTGCAGCAGGCTTACGCTGAAAACTGAGCATGTGCAGGTGCCAGTATCATGGAGAGTAGCATTTTCGTTACCATCAGGGGGAAGTTTTCAGCTGACGGCGCTTGGGATCCCCACCAGCTACTGCTAAACTGATGGGTGGGCCTGAGCCCTAAATGGGTGGGCCCTGGCCCACCCAGGCCCACCTGTGGCTACGCCACTGGGTAGGTCCACTGTGAGACATGCTAGGACAGAAACCTGGAGGGGGTTCCAAATCTGCCAGCAGGATGTGCTTCTTCCAGCTTCTGCCAACCTTAGAACTCCCTAATTGCCATGGTTCCCCTTCCCCCTTCCGTTCAACACTGACCCTGAAAATAGGAGGGAAATCTGGGTAGTCATGATACAAGATCAGTAGTTGTAATTGAACTGGAAACCATAAAGTGCAAGAGAAATAGGCTAGATTCCCCTCTACCCCCCCCCCCCCAACCCCCTCCCCCCAATTTCTATTATTATAATAATTAATTTTGCATTACATGCATTACTATTGATGCTTGAATTATTACAATAATTTTTTTGTATTCCTACTGCCATTTGCTGCTATCAAGGGATCAGCGGTCTATATGACCCCCAAATTATACCCCTTGATGTTACCAATTGTGCAGTGATTGATGGGCAGGATGAACTTTGTCTCTACAGCCCCCACCAGTTGCAAGAGCAGGTGGCCAGGTCTCCCTCCTTGCGGCACTGTTTCAATTAACAGCGATTTCATGTATATTGTTGGTATAGTCATAAGTGGAGCTGATTCTGAGCTGTGTAAGCAGCACACTCTCACTGATGGGGTGAGAAGTCGAGGCGTGCGTGGGGGAACGCCGTCAGCAAGTTTTGTTTTTCATTTTCCTGTAAAACACTTTGTGCTACACACTCTAGTCACTCAGACTTTCCACTCAGGCATCAGAATATGAGAAAAATGTCAGACTAGGAGGCCTTAGCCTGGAGCTTAGGGCTCTCAGCTTCATCATTGCATGAGCAGAAGATTTCTATCAAGGAGAATCCCCTAGTTTAAAGCCAGGACACCAATATTCTAAGAGGTACACTTGTTTTGTGATGACACTTTGCCTCATAAAGAGGCTTCAACCAGGACGTGACATCTTGGCAACATCCGTGTAAGCTCTGCTATGTAACAGTCCTGAAATCTCCACGCAGGGCAAGGCAGCAAATATCGTCCCCTGAAAGCAAACGTGTTTTATGAATACTTAATGCGAAACAGCGCAAACAAGAAGTGACGTTGAACGGGTTGATTATAGATCACCAATAATATAGCAACTGTTCAGTTTTTTTTTTTTTACTTGAAATACGACCTTTCAGAAGTTGGATCAACTTATTGTGTAAGGAGCCTAGTGTTTGCGTAAACACACTGCGGTCCTTTACTGAGGTGCGTTAACAGATTAGTGTGTGTTAAGTGCCATGCAGCTCACAGGAATACAATGGATTGCACGGCATTTGGCGTGTGCTAATCATTAGCGTGTTTTAGTAAAAGGAGTCCATTGCGTTTATTCTCATAGATGCCCTTTTAATTAATTTATTTATTTGTTACATTTATACCCCACATTTTCCCACCTGTTTGCAGGCTCAATGTGGCTTACAAAGTACCGTAAAGGCGTTTGCCATTCCAGTTGATAACAAACACAAGATTGTGCTGTGGTCAAATGAGATAGAGGTGAATCAGGCGTCATGGGTCAAGGGAAAGAGGATGGTAGATTGTCCAGTTCGATCTTTGATTATGTTGTGTTGCAGGGTGTGGGGATTTATGTTGGATTGTTGGGATAAGCTTTTTTGAAGAAGTGGGTTTTTAGTGACTTCCGGAAGTTTAGGTGGTCATGTATTGTTTTCGCAGCATACGGGAGTCCATTCCATAGTTGTACGCTAAAGTAGGAGAAGCTAGATGCATAAGTTGTTTTGTATTTTAGCCCTTTGCAGTTTAACAAAGCGTCGGTAAGCCCATCGTGCACCATTTCCCATAATGGGGAAAATAGGGCTTGATTTGTTTTGCGCGGCGGTTGCCTGGTAGTAATCGCGCAGCGCTGCATTCTACCCGGTTACGGCCGGGTTAGCGCGGGAGTCCTTACCGCCACCTCAATGGATGGCGGTAACCGCTCCCGCCGCATGGCCAAGCGGTAAGAGCAATCTTACTGCACGGCCATGTCTTTTTGCAGTCTTTTTACCCACTGCGGTAAAAAGGGCCTCAGCGCGTGGTAAAAATGGCCGCTACCGCAGGGTCTTTTTTTTTTTTACCACAGCTTGGTAAAAGGGCCCCATAGAAAAATTAAGGACCCCTGAGGCAGGCACTGCTGAAACACGGCTGTGTTGGGTCATCAATAAATTGTTAACCTGAGTGTAACTCCAGTGACATCCTTATCCCCTTGGCTGTGTCCACTTTTTGTTCTTTCAGAAGTTTTACAGCAATTTAGTATTCAAGAAGGTGTTACAGCAGTGAACTGAATTATCTATTTCATTTTATGCAAAAAATGGCAGATGTGACACTTTTGCTTTCAGGCACCAATATCTGGTCTTTATGCTATACGAAAGCTTCTAAAGAGGAAGCAGAGGCATGCAATAATCACAATATCGTTTCTAACTGAGTGCGGTGTAGTGAACTAACTATGGGCAGATTAAAAAAAAAATCTGTTGTTACCAGGGATTGGAGAACACTTTCCAGCTTGTCTCCTAGCCTGTGAAATATTGGGAAACCCATTGCGATTCCTGGAGTGTGTTTTCTTAATACATTTTAAAATGAGCTTTTGAAGCCAATACCGTCTTCTTCAGATCAGAAATGAGCAAATGACAAATATCAGAATAATAATTCAAACATAAAAGCATTGTCAGTGACAATATCTGAGAAGGTATTGCTAATCAAAAAATGTACACTGGAGGATCTCAGACGAGGAAACGTCAGTAAAACTTTAAGCAAATGAAGACACATGTCGCAGAGCCTGAAAAAGAAATCTAAATTTGCAGGTGGGGGGACCCCGAGCACCCTGTCTGTCGGGTAGCACTTGGATAATGCGAGGGACTTGATCTGAGAAATTTCATTCCTGCTCCATCTCTCCTGCTTTACTAGAAACTTGCAGAGTCAGCTGGATTTTCCTCATATCAAGAAAGGCTGCTGCCAAAATTCAGCAAAAGAGACTCTTTGATATGAGTGAGTGTTCTGATTTTTTTCATAATGACTTCAGAGAAGCTTTCAAGGGAGGGAGCCAAAAGCCACGGTGGTCTTTCATTGTGGTTTTCGTGCTCTTTGACAGCGCTTCCGTCTCGTCTGAGTGAAAGAAGCAGGGCCTTTCGCCCTCCACTTTCAGCTTGAATGTTTTTGTTACTATCTTTGCAGACGGTGTGGACACACCTGATTTTCAGAAATCAAAGTCTTAGGTGATACAAAACACGAAAAGAAAAACAACAACTGGCAGATGTGCCCTTTATTGCGAAGGATGACCAAGGCATTAATGCTATGCTCATGGTTGAAAAAGAGGCTGAACTCTGAAGCTTAGGAAAGTGGGAGGGAAGTTCTGGAAGTCAAATTTAAGTCCCTTTTACCTAAAGGGCAGTAAAATCTGGGCACAGCGCCTCCTACTGTGGGACTTCCCGATGCACTATGCCCAGATTTACCGCCTCAGTAATTAGGGACTTTTAAATACATATTTTTTGCAGGTTCCATACTAAGGTCCCCTTTCACTAAGACGCATAGGCGCCTGTAAGTGTGTCAAATTTGAACTACCGCCTGCCCTAGGAGGTAATTCTAATTTTGACATGCGTCCAAAACACGCGGCAGAAAATAATTTCTGTTTTCTACCGTGTGGCGCTAACTGGACAGTAATGGGCAGTGTACAAGGGCCCCTAAGGTTTGTACCTGGGGCAATGGGGGGTTAAGTGACTTGCCCAGAGTCACAAGGAGCTGCAGTGGGTATCGAACTCAGTTCCCCAGGATCAAAGTCCACTGCACTAACCACTAGGCTACTCCTCCACTCCTTTAACTTTAGCCAGTTCCCAATCCGCAATGGGAGATTGACTCTTATCCTGTGATGTTCTTAATTCCTCAGGAGTCTCTCATGAAGGACTTTATCAAATACCATCTGAAAATCTACTACTACTTGACATTTCTAAAGCGCTACTAGGGTTACGCAGCGCTGTACAGTTTAACAAAGAGGGACAGTCCCTGCTCAAAGGAGCTTACAATCTAAAGGACGAAATGTCAAGTTGGGGCAGTCTAGATTTCCTGAGTAGAGGTGTAGTGGTTAGGTGCCGAAGGCGACATTGAAGAGGTGGGCTTTGAGCAAGGATTTGAAGATGGGCAGGGAGGGGGCTTGGTGTAAGGGCTCAGGGAGATTATTCCAAGCATGGGGTGAGGTGAGGCAGAATGGGCGGAGCATACAGCATATCAACTTGCTCACCATTAGCCACATGTTTATTCACGCCTTCAAAGAAAATGTCCTACTAATAAGTACATAAGTAATGCCAAGGGCACCTGGTGAGCTTCCCAAACGTACAAACATTCTATACATGTTATTCCTGGAATTGTGGATTTTTCCCAAGTCCATTTAGTAGTGGTTTATGAACTTGTCCTTTAGGAAACCATCTAACCCCTTTTTAAACTCTGCCAAGCTAACCACCTTCACCACATTCTCTGGCAACGAATTCCAGAGTTTAATTATGCGTTGAGTGAAGAAATATTTTCTCCGATTTGTTTTAAATTTACTACACTGTAGTTTCATCGCATGCCCCCTAGTCCTAGTATTTTTGGAAAGTGTGAACAGACGCTTCACATATGTATCCCAAATGTCTCAAAGAGTAATGAAAAGCAATTGCTCACAAAAATGGATTTGAAAAAGTGTCTGGATCACCAACAGCCCAATTAAATTAATTAATGTCTATCAATTTCTCAGAACATTCAAACATTTTTCATGTACATAATTAGTGGATGTTTTATGTAACAGGGAGACCGTCAGAAATCAACGTCGCCAAAACAAGCACGAATTTAAGGTGACACAACTACTAAAATCAGTAAATCATTTTCTTTGCTCAAATACCATCATTGGTCTCCCTGTTTATATGAGCTATTTGTGTGTTGCTAACACTGCATAAAATGATTGTGAACAAGAGTCCAGTTCTACTAGAGTCCGTTCCACCTAGGTCAATCCAGTTCATTTTTGACCTGTGATCTAACCCACAAAGATTCCAGAGTGCATTTTGCAGCCCTTTTACTGGGTTCAATTCCCACTGCAGCTCCTTGTGACCCTTGGCAAGTCACTTAACCCTCCATTGCCCCTGGTACAAAATAAGTACCTGAATATGTGTAAACCACTTTGAATGTAGTTGCAAAAACCACAGAAAGGCGGTATATCAAGTCCCATTTCTCTTTCCCTTAAAACAGGGGTGGACAACCTCAGTCGCAACCCAGTTGGGTTTTCAGGATTCCCCCAATGAATATGCATGAGATCTATTTGCATGCACCACCTCCACTGTATACAAATACTGTAGATCTCATGCATATTCATTGGGGAAATCCTGAAAACCCAACTGGGTTGTGGACCTCAAGGACCGAGGTTGCCCATCCCTGGGTTAAAAAATAGAAAACAGAGAGTTGAGTAAATGGTAAGTTCTCTCAGTGGAGGAAGCCAAATAGTGGAATACTACAAGGATCTGAACTGGGACCAGTTCTTTTAACATATTTATAAATGACAAGAAAATGGGAATGATGAGAGATGTGATCAAATTTGCAGCCAACATAAAATCATTCAAGATTGTTAAATCGCAGGTGGGCTGTGAAAAATTGCAGGAGGAGCTTGAGAGACTGGGTATCCAAGTGGCAGATGAAATTTAAGGTGGGCAAGTGCTGAATGAAAGATCAATCTAAACTATAGCTACATGATGGGGTCCTTTTACAAGCCCGTGGTAACAGGTGGCCTGCGGCATAGGAGCCGGCTCTGTGGGTGCTTCAGCACTCCCAGCATTAAGAAAATTCCTTGTATGTGTCCAAGGAAGGGGTTATTTCCTTTGGGCTTAGCATCCCCAATAATTTTGAAAAGTTGGCTCCTATGGCCTGCCGTAGTGTGGATGTGTCTTTTGGGCGTGCACTGAGCCACTTTTTACCGCGTCTGGGAAAAAGGCCATTTTTTTAATGGGCAAGGAAAGAGGTGTGTGCAAAAATTAAAAGTAGTGCGTGCCTATTTACGGCTTGAGCCCTTACCGCGCTGACGATTACCGCCAGAAATGCCCACCGCAAAATATTTGCTGCTGCGGGATTTGGCATGCACCATCGGGCGCACGTACTACCTTCCCACACCTTTGTAAAAGGCCCCGACCCCAGCCAGGAAAAAAGAATTTTTTTGCAATAACCTCCACTTTGAAAGAAAAGAGATATGAATATAAAAGAAAATGGAAAGTCTACATCTTGTTTAAATATTTTGATGAACAGTCAGTTGTGCGTATGCGGAGAAGTTTTTTAAAGTTGTGCAAAGAAAAGCTACGAGGATGGTATGGGATTTGCGTTCCAAGACGTATGAAGAGAGACTTGCTGACCTGAACATGTATACCCTGGAGGAAAGGAGGAACAGGGGTGATATGATACAGACGTTCAAATATTTGAAAGGTATTAATCCGCAAACGAATCTTTTCCGGAGATGGGAAGGCGGTAGAACGAGAGGACATGAAATGAGATTGAAGGGGGGCAGGAAAGATGTCAGGAAGTATTTTTTCACGGAGAGGGTGGTGGACGCTTGGAATGCCCTCCCGCGGGAGGTGGTGGAGATGAAAACGGTAACGGAGTTCAAACATGCGTGGGATAGGCATAAAGGAATCCTGTGCATAAGGAATGGATCCTCAGAAGCTTAGCTGAAATTGGGTGGCGGAGCAGGTGGGGGGAAGAGGGGTTGGTGGTTGGGAGGCTAGGATAGGGGAGGGCAGACTTATACAGTCTGTACCAGAGCCGATGATGGGAGGCGGGACTGGTGGTTGGGAGGCGGGAAATACTGCTGGGCAGACTTATACGGTCTGTGCCCTGAAAAGGACAGGTACAAATTCAAGGTAAGGAATACACATATGAGTTTGTCTTGGGCAGACTGGATGGACCATGCAGGTCTTTTTCTGCCGTCATCTACTATGTTACTATCTACTGTGGCTAGATAGTTATCTCCACGCTTACCATTTGTCGATCACTTTTGTCGAAAGAACACAGCAAGTGTACTGTGATAATTGGTATAATTCACATCCGATTCAGACTCCTGATGCAGAGACGGATGAGGGGAGATATGATCGAGGTCTACAAAATCCTGAGTGGTGTAGAACGAGTAGAAGTAAATCGATTTTTTTACTTGTTCCAAAAGAACAAAGACTAGGAGACACTCATGGAAGTTACATGGAAATACTTTTAAAACAAATAGGAGGAAATATTTTTTCACTCAATGAATCGTTAAGCTCTGGAACTCTTTGCCGGAGGATGTGGTAACAGCGTTTAGCGTATCTGGGTTTAAAAGAAAGGTTTGGACAAATTCCTGGAGGAAATGTTCATAGTCTGCTATTGAGACAGACATGGGAAGCAACTGCTCGTCCTGGGATTTGTAGTATGGAATGTTGCTACTCTGAGATTCTGCATGGAATCTTGTCACTCTTTGGGATTCCAGAATCTTGCTATTCTTTGGGGTTCTACATGGAATGTTGCTACTCTGAGATTCTGCATGGAATCTTGTCACTCTTTAGGATTCCAGAATCTTGCTATTCTTTGGGGTTCTACATGGAATGTTGCTACTCTGAGATTCTGCATGGAATCTTCTCA